>NC_087250.1:2990000-3290000 GCF_037042905.1 Lytechinus pictus
GAGGGGAAATAAAAGAGGAGGGGAAAGGAGAGAAAGATAAAATAAAGCGGGGGAAAATCGAAGGAGAGAAGAAGAGAAGAGATTAAAGGAAAGAAGAAGAAAAGAAAGGAGAAAGGGAGAAAAGGAGAAGGGATCTTTATTAGTGTCCGTAATTATGTGCCTCTCGTCATCAACTCTTCTATCAATTACTCGTTTACTTTCTCTCTCAATCCCTCTCTCAAACTATTCTTTCTACATGTACTTCATTCTTCCCTTGTCAACATATATCGCCATGTATAGCCATATGAAACTTTATTTTAAATATGTCCTCAGAATACAAGAATTGGTCATTGTTTCATAGAAATTTGTATACCCGATAGTTCTGCAGTACTTAGTTATGAAACTTGTTTCACTCAGTAATGCTCACGCGTGATGATTAAATGGATTTTCGACTATGTAGAGGTGAACCGGGACGGGGCTTTCATATTTTAACTTGGCTTGAATAACTCCTTTGTTCCCCGAAAAGAATAGTTAGGTTTGATAGTTAGCGTTTGCGTGAGCACCCGCCAAAACCCTTAACAAAAGAGAATAATGGTTTGTATAGCTCCATTCTTGCTTTGTCGGCAAGTGATAATGAACTCCATAAGTACCCATTCCACACACTACGTCATAGTAGCTTTCGAAAACATACTTTTCCTTGGGTATGCGTTTAAACATTGAATCAAATGTGTTAGGAAAGTTTTTAATAGGTACATATATGTAAATAGCTTTTGTTGTTTTGCTCTGAAGCGTATTGTGCATCTAATCAAGATGGAAAATGCGCTTTACAAATGTCATCATTTATTATTTTGATCTGCCACGTAAAATTGAATTTTGTAATACAGGAAGTTGTGACTTGGTTTTATCACTTTTTTATTAATTGAACTTGTTACGATTCTGCAAAAAAAAACAATGAAAATTTAGTTTTAAATTATATTTCCTTCTTTTATTACAGGAAATATATCAATCAGTAAAACAAAAACAAAACATTTTGCATGTCTTTCTCTCTCGATCCCCCTCTCAAGCTATTACTTCTTCACGTTTTTATTCGTCCCTTGCCAACATATATCGCCATGTATAGCCATATGAAACTATATTTTAGATATTTCCGTAGAATACAAGAATTTGTTATTGTTTCGTTACTATATGCATACAAGATAGTGCTGCAGTATTAAAAGAAAAGTTCACCCCACAAAAAATTGAATTTAATATAAAAGGAAAAATCCAACAAGCATAACGCTGAAAATTTCATCAAAATCGGATGTAAACCAAGAAAGTTATGACATTTTAAAATTTCGCTTTAATAAAAAACCCAGTTATATGCACCTCCTGATCGGTATGCAAATGAGAAGACTGATGATGTCATCCACTCACTATTTCTTTTGTATTTTATTATATGAAATGTGAAATATTCTAATTTATGTAATTACAATTTATTTTTTTATTCTCACTGCATTTTATGTGATGCGTAGCCTATGCTTAGTTCTTTAATCAAGCTGACTAAATCATTTCCAATTATTCACCATTGCGTTAGATCACAACCAAGGCGGGTCAATGACATGATTGAGTTTATAAGAATTGAGTTTATAAAAATGATGATTTTCATTTAAGTTCCTCAAGAGTAGGTATGATGCATTTACTTTAGATGGGGATGTTATACCAGTATCCTTTATTTCATGTACATTTTTCTTTTTTTCCCCTTTTTGCAGCGTAATTGTGTAAGGTGTATTATAATGTGAAAAAAATAGTCAGCATGTCCAGCCTGGGTGTGAATAAAAGAAAACATGTTCTTGCACAGCAAAAACTGTGGTGTTAACTGGTGTACATAGAGGACCACACCAGTTATTTAACATCGGTGTTACATTCGTGGTGTTAGTTTTACACTAATAGGTGTTATTACAACACCTATGGTTGTTACATTTACACTCTTAGGTGTTATGTTCAACCTCTAGGGTGTTATTTTAACTCCTCAGGGTGTGGTCCTCTATTAACACCAATTGGTGTCAGTTTTAACACCACAGTTTTTACAGTGTGTGAGTGTCCAATCTGATGTGTAGACATGGACAGAGTCGTTGCAATGTTCTTTTGGTATCCGCTACGTCTGAAAGGTTCTTTTTCATTGTCATTTTGGCCACAACTTTCACAAAACTTCCGCCTTCAATATTCCATGTTGCTCTAAGGATGCGCTGCTGCAAGTCATCAAGATCTGCAGGTGGGGTGCTGTACACATTTGACTTCATGTACCCCCACTCGAAGACAGGCATACACTTCGCAGGGCCATGGCAGCAATGCTCCCTCGAGCTCAGAAGTGAAGGTAGGACGTCTATGCTACCTCGTTTGAATTGTTGCACATGAGAATTGGTGCACATGCATAGCTGATTGATTGTGCTAGTACTGGTACTAGATTCCAGGCTTACGTAGTGGATATGTTCGGACGTTCTAATGTCAATGACAAGTTTAGATTGTAAATTGGCGCTAATAAAATTTCGTATTGGTCGATCTGGCGATGCCAGAAACTAATTCCACCTCAAACTTTGTCTGATTTTTTTTTGCAAAATATATATTTAATTGATCCTTGACCTGAATTTAAGCCACATCAGGCATTGGGAATGGCTGTATTTCGGTTTCAGAGTTCGAATTCTGTCCTGACAGTCCTGGTTACCCCGTAACCATTTAAAACACATAAAAAAGGCATGAATTAACATTGTAATTATTAAAAAAAATGATATTTTTTTGGTGTCAAACAAATTGATTCTAAAATGTCCTTCCTTATACAGAGATGATTAAAGGTCTTTAGGGCATCATGCCCCCCCCCCGACTTGACCTTACATGTTAATATTTGGAAGTATAAAATATGTAACAAACCCCACATCGTTTTTTAATCATTTAAAATAAATTGGAAATTAATATTGAAACCAAGTAGTTTTTAATGAAGATTCATAAATAGTTTATGTAGAAAATGTTTTCATGTTTCTCCTCTTCTGTTATTTTTGCAGATGTTGTAAGGGAAAATGGAAGATGTCCTGCCAATAAATGTTCATCCCACCTGAACTGCCTTGCCTGCCTGCACCCAGTCATCTGTTCCTAAGCGTTTTAATTGTCTTCTATTTTTCATCATCGTTCGTTTCGGCCTGTATGAAGTGAATTTCACATTGATTGGTGGAGCTGCTAAGTTGGCATTACAGGGCCACGCCGGGTTATGATCCTTGGGGTTGAACATCATGACTGCTAGTTGGTCGGCGAAGGTGATGGGATCGATCAATGTCGCATGGAGAAAGATCGATACCAATCTGCTTTGCTACATTTCGAACAATCTCATACGGATACGGATATTGTTGCGACAGGAGTACTGCTCGATGTGGTCAAGCCTATTTGACAAAGCAATTTAGTATCGATAGATATTTCAAGAACGTGTAGACAAGCGAGCTTTTCATCAAGTATTTCACGCAATTTATTTTCGCGCTTATCCATGTCATCATTGAGTTTTTGTCTCTCCCGTTCCATTGCCACGGCCACCGCTCTTTGAACGACTGTATCAATATGATCTACATGTAGGTACGCTGGGCTTTGTTTAGATCCAGTTAATGATGGAGCAGAGGATTGTGTACATGCGTTAGCCGAGTGCAAGCGGCCTCTTGATATGGTGGATATCTTAGACATGTTGTTAGAGATTACGTAATGATATAATTGAAAAGTGGGATGGGCCGTGCAACTGTCAACTCACCAGTCAACCAATTAGATATGGCCTTTCAAAGTGACACAGCACGAACATATCAATATGAGACTGGTCTAGTCAACACATAGATCCTGAAAAAACCATGGAGACTGCAGACGCAAAATGACTTCCGTACATAAAGATATGATGCACAATTTCGGGTGGGTTCAAAACACTGAACACATGCTATGCTGATACACAGACTATCATAAGAACTTTATCAAGCATAGGAAATCTGGTATGAAATCTCTCAGCTCACATAAAAAGCCTACGTAGCTACATGTAGGGAAGAAAATGCGTAATTGCTGAGAAATGAGGAAGATAAGCATGCAATTCTATCATATGTCGGGTATTTTTTTAATCAGTTATAATACACCGTCCCACATATGCTTTTCTGTGTTTATAGTAATCATCATAATGATCGATTTTAAGTTAAAAATTCATGATTTTACAAAGATACAAGTTTACATTAATGTACCAGATGTAGATTATGTACAATATATTGACAATTAACTTTGATTTTATAGATTTTCTCAAGAAATAATTGTTTGCTGCAACTACCGTCTTTTCCTTCTAAGTGATAGTGTAATACAACATTTCCCCAAACTATTTTCATCAGAATTATAAATGTATGATTCTTTCACCCAAATGCAAGCTTCCATAAATCCTGAAAACTTTGCAACTCGGGTATTTTTTTTTTTTACATACAGTATATTTTTTCCTACATTACATAGTTGCCTTAAGTTAATAGCCCACCTCTAGTAGTAACAATCTTAAAATGAGTGCGAACAGAATCCAACAGAATTACCAGCAAAGTGTATGTATATATAAAAGATGTGTGCAAAATAGCTCGGGAAGAAAATGTGTAATTGCTGAGAAATGAGCGAAATAAGCATGTAATTCTATCAAATGTCTGGTATTTTTCGAATCAATCATAATATACTGTCCTGTCCCACATATGCTTTTCTGTGTTAGTGATCATCAGAATTATTGATTTTAAGTTCAAATATCATGATTTTACAAAGATACAAGTTTACATTAATGTACCGGGCCCTGTCTTACAAAGAGTTATGATTGTCCGATCAATCGCAAATATCGACGGCCAGCAACGTTAACATCTATTATGCATGTTTGTTCAAAATATTTTCTAGCTATGATGTATGTTCATGCATTCATTGTTTTCTCAAAAATTCGCTGTGCTTCTCTTTGCATACAAAGGACATTGTGCAAATTTTTTTGTAGAAAAAAATTATGACACTGATGGATTTCCATAGAGTTATGATTGATCGGATCAATCGTAACTCTTTGTAAGATGGGGCCCAGATCTAGATTATGTACAATATTTTGACAAGTGACCTTAATTTAAAAGACTTTCTCAAGAAATAATTGTTTGCTGCAACTACTGTCTTTTACCCCTTAATGATAGTGTAATACAACCACAAACTTTTTATGAGAATTAATGTGCATGTATGATTCTTTCGGTTACACTTCGTAATTCCGAAGGTTCGTAATTCCGAAGGTTCTTTATTCCGAAGGTTCGTAATTCCGAAACACGTAAATTGCCTATATCTCGATGTTCGTTAATCCGAAAACGTAAAAGGGTTCGTTAATCCGAAGGTTCGATAATCCGAAAACGAAATAAGGTTCGATGTTCCGAAGGTTCGTTAATCCGAAAACGAAATAAGGTTCGTTGTTCCGAAGGTTCTTTAATCCGGAAACGAAATAAGGTTCGTTGTTCCGAAGGTTCATTAGTCCGAAAACGAAATAAGGTTCGTTAATCATTTCGTTTTCGGACAAACGAACCTTGGAATTACGAACCTCATTTCGTTTTCGGATTAATGAACCTTCCGATTACGAATCTCACTTCGTTTTTGGACTAACGAACCTTCGGAATTACGAACCTCATTTCGTTTTCGGATTAACGAACCTTTGGAATTACGAACCTTCGGAAATACGAACCTTCGGAATAACGAACCTTCGGAATTACGAATGTATGCAGATTCTTTCACCCAAATGTGAGCTTCCATAAATCCCTAAATCATTCCAACTCAGGTATTTTTTTTTACATACAGTATATTTTTACCTACATTACATAGTTGTTTAAAGTTGAAGGTATATTTAATTACAACTTCAACAAAAAAGCTTTATTCTTGGAGACCATTATGCCTCTGTTATGTATTAATATGTATTTATACATGTACAATTGTATGTATTGGTATAACAAACATTGTAATTGAATTCTTTTGACCCTAATACTGCATTTTCATAGAAAAGTTGTTTTTTTTTCAATCTATTTAGAGTTTTCAACTTTCTTTTCCTTTTTTTTTTGCTGGTAATATCATGTTATGCAACTTTTATTTATTAATAAAATATTTGCCACGATTTCGTAATTGAAATGTGTACATGTATTTGATTTCGTTTTCCTTTTTTGTATATATTTTTTTTTTTTTTTTTTTTTTTTTTTTGGGGGGGGGGGGTTCGTGTTCTTGAGACTGAGTCAAGTTATGCAAGGCCCTGGCATTGAGGATCATTATATTGTTACTTGGAATGCTGGACATTGTCAGACCACCTCAGTATTCACCAAATATACATAATCCTCAATGACAAGGTCTTTGAAGTGATGTGTGTATGTACATTGCATGTAGAATTTAATGTTTATGTCATTATCACGTCAGAATACGTTAATATATCATAGTTGACTCCATAAGACGTCATGTTCATTTCAATATGCGACGTCAATATGACGCCTATTACTAGTCAGCAATATGTTGCAAAGTCGTCATTCAGACGTCGTAGTTGACTTATAAAAACGTCATAATTACATCAACATGACGTCTGAAACTGGTCAGGAATACGTTGCAAAGTTGTCATTATGACGTCGTAGACGACTTTTTAAAGACGTCATAATTACATCAATATGACGTCTAAAACCGGTCAGAAACACGTTGCACGGATGTCATTAAGACGTCGTGGTCGACTCTCGAAGACGTCATAATACACGACGTCAATCTGACCCTTGATACTGGTCAGGAAAACGTTGTAAAAACGTTGCAAAGACGTCATTAAGACGTCGTAGTCACTCTTGGAGACGTCATAATGACGTCAATATACGACATCATAATGACATTATTCGCGGGTGCAAGATCCCTTCTTTAAGACGTCATGTTACGACGTCAATATGACGTGAGTCTTGTCGTAAAAATGACGTAAATATAACGTCATTTTTACCAGTTTCTGCTATCAGGGAAAGAAGTAAGTTACTTTTTTTTGCTTATTTCCTCTGTGTTTGTGAGATTGTTAGATACTTTATATGTGAAGATTATGAAGCCTGTGTATAGTTTGAGCTGTCATCATTGTAAACACACGCTCAATATATAGACTGCCCTGAAAAGTGCAGCGCCTGGTGGGAACATCTATATCTTCACGTTTCGATCTTCCAGACAAAAACTCCCACCTTATTACGTATTCCAGTGAAGATTTCTCAAAATGTCATGGATAATTCCGTTCTAAATTCATAGAGGAGAGAATTCAAATATTTTTCTTTAACATTGTAGAGTATTCAGAGTATTGAATCATGACATTTTGTGCAAGAATGTTTCAAACAATGACAGTTGAAACTCGCAGAATATGTACATAGATATAACTTGCGAAGTCGCGCAATGCATGATGGGGGGATGGCGCTATGAATTATGCATGAGCCTTGTTTTAGCGGATATCCATTCTTTTCGTGAATAACGGAAAACCGTTAGTGCGCCTGACTTTTTATGTCATCATCCGTTTATTAAAATGGTTTCGAATTTCATATGTTTATTTATAAGAATTAGTTAAAAAGAAATATTTCGACTCTCATATTTAGATGATGTAGGGTCTGTATGGTCTGTATGTAAGGTCTGTATGGGAAAAAAAATTCAAACAAGAATTGCACTGAAATTTTCATTAAAATGTGATACCAAAAAAAAAAACGTAGATGATACCAGTCACGCGTCGTTTCTTTTGTTTCTTATAGTATGAATAATGTTTCAATTGTTACAATTTCGGAAAAGGGTAGGTCAACATATTCTAGAAGTAATAGACCACTATTTCACAATAATGAATCAATAAACAATAACATTTTCATATAATAAAGAAAATAAGTGAGCGGATGACATCGGTCCCCTCTTTTTCATACAGACCAGGATATGCAAATAACTGTTCTGTGAAATTAAGCGAAGCTTTAAAATTTGTCAACTCTATCATTCAACATCCCATTTTAAAGAAAATTTCAGTGCCATGATTGTTTTTTTTTCTCATCTTAATCGAATCAATCATTCATTGAAATGCGCTTGCTTTTGATTGCATCATAACTCCGTTGATTTCATGGGAAAATAATCAAAGTTCATTGTTTTGAAGATTACCAAGGCAAATGTAAAATATACTTCGTTAAGAAAGATGGAATTACGAAATAGCAATGCGTTACAGTCTATGGGAGGTTTAAAAAAAGTAATTAATCAGATTAGTTTAATACATACGAATCTGCGGAATAAAGCGTTTTCAGAGATCTTACATGAAATGTTTACTTGTTGTTAAAGGGATTTAAATTTGAGGCTTCGGTGGAACTAGGGGGATTAGCATTAATTTTGAAGAATGTATTCCACGCTAGTGAAATAAAGCATTTTGGCTTCGTTGACTAGGGTTAAGAAGTTTTAACATAATTAGAATAATATGAAAATCGCATTTGTTTGATACATTATTTGAATTTGTTTACGTTCATTTACTGGTATTGAATAGTCATGTGTTGTCATTATATGGCGTTAATTCAATGAGTATGCGTCTATTCGCAATTATTTACATTTTCACTGAATCCATAATGTATATTTACATATCAATGAATAACCTGACACCACATACATGCACTGCAAAAACACCGGTGTTGATTTAACACCAGCCCGGAATCTATATATGTCCACACCCGAGAAGTGTTAAACTACACAAGTTTGGTTTTGGTCTAACAACAGATAGGTGTTTATACAATACCAAGTAGTATTAAAACAGCATCGGTTTGATACTAAACTGGTGTTGTTTCAATACTTCTCTGGTGTGGACATGCATGTATATATATTCCGGGCTGGTGTAAAATCAACACCTGATTTTTTGCAGTGTGCTTGCTTTTTCCATTCAAACAATCTCCCTGTGCATAATGTTTTAGAACAGACCTTTTTTTGTTTCCAAATTCCTAGACTAAACTAAAAAAAGTTCAACAATAGATACGTTTCATAGGCCCCAATGTCCGCGATAGTCTACCCTGCAAAATCCGTTAACGCTCATCAGTACAAGTCTTCAAAATGAAGCTAAAAAAATATATGTCTCCTTCCCATTAATTAATGATATAAGCACACGTAGAGTGGAATCTATTTCACTGTCATGTTAAATCTTAAAGCGCTTTAAGCATGGTTCAATTGAGAAAAAACGCTATATAAATGTTTAATACATGCATGTAATTCGAATATATCATTTGTTTAGTTTGGTATGCGACACCCAGTTTTGCTTCTCGTTCACTGTCTAGTCTTTTTGCAACCTGAGAACTTAATAAAACTTATGTTATTAAAGACATTTACATTTATCTTTACATGAGCCAAGATGTGATTAATTTGGTTGTTGTCAAACAGTTCAGATCAAACGGGTTTTGAATGCAAATGATGATGTTAATGTTACAGTTCGCTATTCCAAAGGTTTGTTTACTTATCCAAAACACGTAAACCGCCTTTATCTCGATATCCGGTTTTCCGAAACCAAAAAGGGTTCACATTTTGGGCGTTTTTTTCGAAAACAATATAAGCTTTGTTATTCCGAAGGTTCGTTAGTCCGAAAACAGAATGAAGTTGTTTTCCCAAAAAAAGAAATAAGAGGTTCCTTAGTATGAAAGACTGAAAAAATATTATGTGGAAAAGCCAGGTAAACCGGAAGGACGGGCATGGTGGAGTAGAATCACCGTTTTCTTTAAATTGTTACGTACGGAGCCTTTAAAGTGCCATCGACTTGACGGGATACTTTATCCTGCCATGTCGACATAATAACCGTATAATATCGACATGGCGAGATACGTTATCTCACCAAGTCGACTCATAAAAATGTATATGTCGACATGGCGAGATACGTAATCTCGCCAATTCGACCTATAAACAGATATAAGGCGTTATATGTCAACATAGCGAGATATTTTATCTTGCCAAGTCGACATATAAAACATTATACTGTATAGTTGCATGTCAGGTATATAATTATACATAGAAAAGAAATGCACACAGCACAATGTAATTATTTTGCAATTTCAGCACACTACTAGATTTTATTATCTTTGCAGTTTGATAGTTCAATGACATGCCAGGTTTACACAGAAACAAATTCACCGGATTACTGGTGTACACGGAATAACACGTTGCACACTTTTAATATTTAGCAATGAAAGCACATTTACTCGATTTAATTACTCATGCAATTGTATAGTTGTATCACACGCAATATTTACGCAAACTAAAAACACACCTTTCCCCCCGAATTACTGATGTAAATGGAATAAATAATACACTTTGCACTTTTTTTTATTATTTTGCAATGAAAGCACACTTATTCGATTTTATTTTAATGCAATAGTATAGGTGTATGACATGTAATATTTACACAGACGAAATAAACATTTTTCCTTTTCAATTGGCTTATTTTTCCCGATCAAGTGTATGATTTGAATACAAACTGATATCCCTTACCAACTTTAAATTGGCAAACTACTCACGAAATGGCATGTAAATAAATTTATGAACATATAATAATGAACACTGCACACTCTTAATATATTGACATTAAAACACACTACTTGATTTAATTACTAGTAGTTTTGCAATTGTGAGGCTGTTTGACAAATAATCTATACACAGGATAAAGATTATTACTGATGTACAAGGAATAAATAATATGCACTTCACACTTTTATTATTTTGCAATACAAGCACACTATTTGATTTGTATATTGTTGCAATTAAATAGTTATATGACATGTAATATTTACACGGATTCAAGAAAAACAACCTTGTCAACTATTCCATTGTTACTACTCAGGCACACGATTTTACAAATATGTAAAGATATTATTCATAACGCATATTTATTTGAAAGGCAAACTGATATTCCGATGTATTAATAAAGAAGAACACAATTCGGTACTAAACTAAGACGGGCTAACTATTGATACACATAGAATAAACAATGACCAGTGCATACTTTCATTATTTTGCAACTGAAGCAGACTACTCAAAGAAATATTTACACAGAAAACAAATTACTTTTGAACTGTCTTATTTTTGCTACTTAGGCGTGTATTGAATGAAAATTTGTGAAGATATTATGCAAAGCGCCTATTCATTCCAAGGACAAAAAGGATTTTGTAATTCAGCAAATAACAAAAAGCTCAAGTACTTACTTTAATTCAGCTAACTACTGATGAGTATTAAACAAGCTAAAATGCTAAATCACATTGGTCTTCCACAAAGTATAATGGACGATAGATGGATAAGGAGGGGAAGAGAAAATACTGCTGGTGTAAGTCAATGACTGTTCGGATAGATCCGTAAAACTGCCCCCCCTAAAGCCCCTTTCACAATTGACGTACGACCATTTGCGACCTTTTGGCCGTGCGACAGGCTGCAAGAGGCATCAATCGTTAGTCATCTCATAAGATCGCACAGAGGCTTTCACAGTTGCAACAGCTGTCGTACAACAAAAACAACCAGTAAACCCCGTTGCACGAGTAAGTCGCATATGCTCTTATTGTGCTCGTGCGATCACATGCGAGCGTTGCACGAGGGATTGCGAGTAAAACGGTCACATACATGCGAATGAAACGGTAGTGCAATGTTGTAAGCCGTTGCGGTCTTGCAACATTCTTATGGCCCATATTATTATCGCAACCAGTCGCAAGACAGGTCTCTGTACATGTAGGTCGCTTGCACATGTGCAAGTGTTGCACGACCTCCAGTCAAGTAAATGCGACTACTTAGTTGTGCCACCTCTCGCACCAAGTCGTACAACGTTGAACAACACTCGCACGATGATCGCCCGACCGATGGTACGACCCCGGGTACGGCCTGATACGAGATAATCAATCGTATTTGATCGCGTTCGGATTTTGAACATGTTCAAAGTTCAGATGTGACCAGTCACGACCCCCTCGAGTTTGTGCGACCGTCTACAACGACTGCGAGTGCTCGCAAGAGATCGATCGTGCAACAACAAATAAAAAACTGTTGCAGGCTGTCGTAAACTGGTCGGACGTCAATTGTGAAAGGGGCTTAAAAAAAGCGCGTCTACAACTTGACAACGATTCGTTGCTATCCAATTTTTAAACAAATCATTTCAGCTTTCCAATTAAATATTCGAACCTATCAAATCTTATCAATCGAAGATCCCAATAGTTTTAAAAGTACTAAAATCGAAATTCTAGTCTATTTCTAGCTTCCCTACAGTAATAATAAAAAAAGAAACAACAACTTCAATTCCTAATCATAAGGACTTTATCACCGGCTGCGACTTGACATGCTTGAAGCCGATCTGAACTTTTCCCGACAAGGCTTGTAGAAACGAGAACTCTCTTTTTTAAATTTTCCTCGCATTATGCCAAACTTGAAATGAAATAATTATAATAACATTTCATAGAGAAACAAGCGCTTCGTATTTGGATCGTGTCATAGTCAGTTTTTGCTCCGCTACTCAGAACGATTTCAAGAATAAAACAAATGAATCGTCAAAATGCTCTTCGGGAAAAGAGCAACCAAAATGTCTTTGTCGAAAATAAGTGAATTGCTGCTTGCCAATATTTGAAATGAAGCGCATGTGTGTATTTCAAAATCCGCTACATTAAGCCTCTTTCACAATTGACGTACGATCATTTGCGAACTTTTGGTCGCGCGACACGATGCAACAACTATCAATCCTATTCATCTCGTGCTCGTGCGATACACATTCGAGTGTTGCACGAAAGACTGCGATTGGTTTGATATCAGTCTCATTAGTTGCACGACTGATTGCATAGTCGTGGAGTCCACGTGAGACAATGAGATTGCTCGTACGTTTGAATGAAACCAGTGCGAGTGTTCGTGTAATGTATGCGAGGTATAGACTAATTCGAACTCAGAGCAATGTAATAGCTGCCATAGCTTGGGGATTCCAATGGGCTGTCAGTCAATCTGCAATGAGCTAGGTGCGTGTATGTATGCGCGTATGTACATATTATGTTGTTTGAATGAGCTAATAAATTAAATCTGCACCATTACAGAATTATGTAACAATTAGTTATCCTTAATTAAACGACAACCTTAGAAGAGTTTAACTTAAACCCGAATTCAGTATGCGGGCCTGTTTGTTGAGGTAGGAATGCCCTTTACCCTATTTTCTCTAGGTTTTATTTCGGAAAAGTTTGATTTATGTTTCAAAAGACAAAAACATAAACTTATCTTGCCGTTTTAATTTTGTGCAGTTTATGTTACATTTGTTTGTTATATTTTCTGCCATTTCTTTCATTTATTATTAACTCCTATTTTGTAACACCGAGGAACGGTCGCATACATGCAAATGCAACGATAGTGCAATGTTCTAAGCCGTGTTGCGATCGGTCTTGCAACCGTCTTATGGCCTATATATCATCGCACCAAGTCGCAAGACTGGTCTCTGTAAGTCGCTAGCACATGTGCAAGTTTGTACGACTTCCAGTCGACTTAATGTGACTATTTACACTGCAAAAACGCTTGTGTTAATTTAACACCAGCCTGATATATATATCGGTCCACACCAGAGAGGTGTTGAAACAACACCAGTTAAAAATCAAACCGATATTGGCTTAACACTAATTTGTGTTATTTGAATGCCATATTGGTGTCAGCTTTTTTAAAGGCCAAACTGGTGTTGTTTCAACACCTCTCTGGTGTGGACCGATATACATACCATGCTGGTGTTAAATTAACACTGGCATTTTTGCAGTGTAGCTGTGCCACCTCTCGCATCAGGTCGTACAACGTTGAACAACACTCACACGATGATCGCCCGACCGATGGCACGACCTGATGCGAGTGAATCGATCGTATTTGATCTTGTTTGGATTTGAACATGTTCAAAGTTCAGATGCGACCAGTCACGAACACCTCGAGTTCGTGCGATCGTTATAAACGACTGCGAATGCTCGCAAGACACCAAGAGATTGATCGTGCGACAACAAGAAAAAATTGTTGCAAGCGGTCGTAAACTGGACATATGTCAATTGTGAAATGGGCTTTAGATATATAGATATATATATAAAATGGTTTATTAAAAGATCATCGCAGCCAAAGGCCGAATTGGGATCAATTTTACAGACATACAAAGTATCGTAAAATTGTATCAAATTATACAAAAACCTTAAATTATATGAACTTTGTGATCTTAGAAAAAAAGTTTCAGTGGAGAAAAAGAAAAATGCAGGGGTAGGTGAGTGAAAATATATATAGATATATATATAAAATGGTTTATTAAAAGATCATCGCAGCCAAAGGCCGAATTGGGATCAATTTTACAGACATACAAAGTATCGTAAAATTGTATCAAATTATACAAAAACCTTAAATTATATGAACTTTGTGATCTTAGAAAAAAAGTTTCAGTGGAGAAAAAGAAAAATGCAGGGGTAGGTGAGTGAAAATAAAGAGGGAAACTAGACGAATGTTAATGGAAGTCGTGAAGGTGTAGGGATATAAATGGAGAGAATGAACAAGCGAGGAGAGAAAGGGAGGAAAAACATGACGGAAACAAAGAAGAAAAATAAACAGATCACGTTCATCACATTTTAACATGTACACGCCATATCTTACATGACTCACTTAGAGATGGTAGCAGGTAAAATGCATTGAGATTTAAAAACAATAAAAACGTTACATATTTACATAGTAAAATAGTAAAATTGTGATAGCAAACGATTAAATTAAGCTGTAGAATCTTCAACATACAAAGTATAAAAAAAAGATTTATTACATGTTATTTAAAAGATTTCAACTTAACATGTATTTTTAAGATAGAGACGTTTTTACCATAAACCCCCTATGATGATACGTCACAAAATGTGCCCGCTCAGCCATGAAGATACGTTATCACAGTTTTTTTGAGAGGTTAGTAAAATGATGGATAGTAAACGGCATAACCACCAGAGAATTGACCCCCCCCAAAAAAAAAAAAAAACCTTCGCCCAACCCTGTACTTACACAATCTGAAAAAAGGTCATTTAAGCACATTGTAGGTAAAGATAATTCTACTCATTAAAAGTAATATTTATCATTCGACGATTAAAAAAATTATCCTTTCTGTCTTAAAAAAAGATCGTTTACATGTAGTTGGGGTAGGGAGGGGGTTGATTGTACATGCCACCCCCCCCCCCACCTTTGAAAGGGAATGTATCCCCCACTACCGACATTTACCCCATGAATACGGCACAGTAGAAAATTAATGATAATGATGTATCATTATTAACATTACATCACAATAATTCTTGTCTTCTGATTCATCAAATTAAATAATATAAAATATTGGGATATATAAAGAAGGTAGTTTCGTCCTAACTCTGCCCAAATGACACATTTTCCATTTTTAGCAGCTTTGAAAGTTAGGACGGAACTGCCGCTCCGGTAAATCAATTTTCGACAAAGGCCTCCCAGCTGTTCATTATTTTGACGGGTATATTTAATGCATTCAATGGGTTTTTTGAATTTGTTCTGCGTCGCTTTACAAAAAAAAAATAAAAATTTAGTGCCTGGCGGGCTTAGGGCTCTAGCCCCTCTGACCCCTATATGATGACTTGACACACAACGGCTGCTGGCTCATTACAGTGGGAGTTATACATCTTCCCATCAGGCACGTAAATCAGAGCGCAATCTTTGAGATGATGATTTTCCGGTTGGTTCGTGCCCCAGTCTGCAAGAGACCACATACATCTAGTATCAAAAGCAACGATCATCGTAAATATTATGGCGTTAACCCGGGGGGGGGGGCTGTTACACCCACAAATGTAATAATCGCCCACAAATTTAATAACAATTTACCCACAAATTTAATAGATTAGATTTAGATTTAGATTTTTATTTCCGTTCAACAATTTTTTTCAAAATATAATCAAAGTAACAATACATATTCAATGTAATCGATAATACAGACAAATCAATGACATTTCGTAACAAATGTTGAATATAAATTAAACAAAACTACAATTTGTTGCAGTAATATTATCAATGAAAAGAAACAAGAAATGAACGGAGGGACTTGCCAAGAAAAGCAAAAGCTTGTAGAGAAGGCAAGCCCCTAAACTTAGTTTCAATACTAATTATAAACAAACTATATATACAACTCTTTACAAAAATCGAGACGGACACAGAAGACAAACTTAAAACAAGTAATCCACATAACGCCCACAAATGTAATAACACTTTACCCACGAATCAGTGGCGTACCTGGGATTTTTCACAGGGGGGGGGGGGCAAAACCGTCCGCCAAAAAATTTGACAAGCCAACAAAAAAAAAAAAAAAAAGGTCTTCAATCACAAATGAAGGATTTCGTACCAGAAAAAAAAATTGACAAGCAAAAAAAAAAAGCTCGTCAGCGGGGGCAGGGATACGTCCTTTGCATGGGTTGTCGCTCGTCAGGGGGACAGGCTGCCCCCTCTGCCCCCCCCCCCCCCGTAGGTACGCTAGTGCCACGAATGTAATTACGCCAACAAATGAAATAACACTTTACCCACAAATGTAATAATGCACTTTTCCCACAAATGTAATAACTTTTGATCGCCCACAAATGTAATAATGACTTTACCCACAAATGTCATACATTTTAAGGGATTTTTGGCGAATCTGTTCTAAACTAAAACCCTATAGTAATGAGTTCATATAGCGCAAAGTCGGTCTCAAGTTTTTCTCCAAACCCGGTTATATAAAATATTTAAACAATCTTCCAAACAAAGATCCCAAAATTAATTTTTCTTAATGTTGAATAACATAGAATTATAGCGTAGTCTTTTCTCCACCCCCAAATATTTTGAATAGTAAATAAAAAATAATAATAAAAAGATCCGACAGTCTTATTAATGTTGAATTAAATGGAAATATAGCGTCGATTTTCCTCCAAACCCAGTTGTAAAAATCAATTAAAAAACAAAACAACAACCAAAACAGATCTTTTCAACATTGAATAGCAGGGGGGGGGGGGGTGGGGGATTCTCCTTTTTATTTGGCAACCAGTCAATTTGACTATTTTCGCCATCATAAATATTATAATATTAACGTTTGTTTTCTTGGAAAAAAAAGTAAATGAATAAAGTTAAATTCAAATATTTTTTTGTTCTTGTTTTTTTTTTCTTTTCTTTGTCCTTTTTTTAGGATATCTACTAGGATTTAAAGTCGAGTAGGTGTGTCTCACAATTAAATACCAGGGCTTTTACTGAAAATATGTTATATAAGCCTACTAGTATGCAAGTAAAACCTAGGATGGAGATGACAAAGAAAGAGATGAGGAAAATCACAGCTCCAATCTTAGCATCGAAATATGGTGTAGTCTTTGTTCCAGCCCCGGTTATTTCAAAATAGCAAATCATAGAGAACAATAAAAACAATATTAACAAAGACCCCAAATCTCATTGATGTTGAATAACTAAAAAATATAGCGTAGTCTTTCTTCAAGACCCAGTTATTTTAAAATAACAAATCATTAAAAAAGATATATAATAATGATAAAACGAAGGCCCAACAATCTTATTGGTGTTGAATAACATGGAAATAAGACTTAGTCTTCACTCCAGACCAACTTATTTCAAAATTAGAAATCATTTCTTAAAGAGTCAAAAAGTAACAAAGACCCCCGCTATCTTATGAATGTTAAATAACATGGAAATATAGCGTGGTCTTTTATCCAGACCCAGATCTTTCGAATAAAAAAATCATAAAATAAAAAACAAAATATTAAAAAAACAAAGACCCACAATCTTATTGATGTTTAATAACATGGAACTATGGTGTAGTCTTCCCTCCAGACCCACTTATTTCAAAATTGCAAATCATTTCTTAAAGAGCCAAAAATTATCAAAGACCCCCAATATCTTATTAATGTTAAATAACATAGAAATATAACGTAGTCTTTCATCCAGACCAAGATCTTTCAAATAACAAATGATGAATATTAATAATAAACTAATAATAATAAAAAACTAAAAAAGGCCCACGATCCTCTTTGTGTTGAATACCATGGAAATATAGTGTAGTCTTAACTCCAGACCCAGTTATAAAAGTCATTAAAAATATAACAACAACAACAAAACAAAGACCCTGCAATCTTGTCAACATTGAATAACGTGTGTGTGTGTGTATTTGACTTTTGTCAGACGTGTTAATATGGAAACAAGGAAATATTGTGCAGTCTTTGCTCCAGAGCCAGTTATTTCAAAATAGCAAATCATAAGAAACAATGAAAATAAAAACAAACAAACAATATTAACAAAGACCCCACAATATCATTGATGTTGAATAACTTGTAAATATATTGTAGTTATTCCTCAAGACCCAGTTTTTAAAAACAACAAATCATAAAAGAGATAGATAATAATGAAACAAAGATTCCACAATCCTATTGATGTTGAATAACATGGAAATATACGCAGTCTTTCCTCCAGACCCAGATTTTTAATACAAAAATCATAGAATACAAAATAAAATATGAAAAAAGACAAAGACCCACAATCTTATTGATGTTAAATAACATGGAAACATAGTGTAGTCTTCTCTCCAGACCCACTTATTTTAAAATTACAAATCATAAAAAAAAAAAGTAAAAATAAAGTAACAAAGACCCCCTATCTTTTAATGCTGAAAAAATTCTTCCGCTTATTCTGTCTTGTGTTGAGTTGGCAATCAGTCGGAAAAAAACTGTTTTTGCCACTGCTTTGATTTGGAGCCTTCTTTGTGAAGAAGGAAACTTCTTTCTCTTCATCATTTTTCTATTTTACTTTCTTTTTTTTCCTTTACATTTTTTTTTCTTCATTTCTTTATCCTTTTGGTTTTTCTTTGTCTTTTCCTTTTTTTCCTCCTCTTTTCTTTTCTTTTTGTTTCCCTTTTTTCTGTTTTCTTTATTTTCTTTTGCTTGTTTTTTTTTTGTTTTTTTCTTTTGTTACTTTTTCTTCTCTCTTTTGTCTATTTCTTTTCTGTATCTTTTTTTTTCTTTTCCCTTTTTTTTCTCTTTTCCCTTTCTTTTTCTTTTCTCGTCTTTTCAACATGGAGAAATGGCATACTCTTTCCTCCAGACCCAATTATTTCAAAAGAACAAAAATCAGAAAAAAGAACAACGGAATCTAAGACCCAACTATCCTTCAAACTAAGAACCTTTAATAAATGAAGGTTTAGATAGTTCTCTTTATTCCAGACCTTGTCATATTCAAAAATAAGATAAATGAAATTTTCATAACTAAGACTCAATCATATTCCTGTGCTTGTTCAACATGATAAGATGATTGGGGAAGCATTTCATCAGCATTTATGTCTGACTAGTTGCCAGATCTGACAACTCTCCTTGATGTTGATTGGCTAAGAAGCAGTGCTACCATGGTAAGTGTCGGATAAAATGGGACTTGTCGGATAAAACGTCATACAACTCCTTTCATGAAATGCTCCCTGGGCTCCTAGTTTTTATTTTTTTTACTATAAATTTCTTTACCTGGAAGAAAAAGTGAGTGTTTAAATGCATTCTTTTTTACAGAATCTTAGGCTGAAAGAGGGTTTTAATTTTAAATGTTTGTTTTGTTCTGTTTTTTTTTATAAACTGGTCTGGTCAAACTAAATATGGGTTATCACAGGGTTTTTATAGTTTGGAAGATGCTGGTGTCTAAGTTTTAAGATTGTTTCGGGCTACAAATGCTACATTCTTTATACTACCAATGTTAATTGAATGATATTAATACAGGAAAAGAACATATAAAATCGACCGCAAATTTGTGCTGGCGCAAATATTCGCTGCTGAATGATAGGCGCCGTATAAGCTCAAACAACAACAACCCATGTTATTGTACAGGGATGAGATGGCGAAGTGTAAAATAACCGAGACTACGCTCTGATCCGATCCTTTCATCTACATGATAAAATAAACAGAGAAGGCATATATTTTTTTAATGAACGCCGTTAAACGTAAACAACAACGCTTTATTGAGTCTGAATTCGGAAGATTGGTCGTAGTTTTTAGGTTTTGTGTTATTTTCCATTGTTTTTCATTTAAATATTAGATATATAGTTCCGGCCAAAAGTTAGGGGCCATCACAAGATTCGAAAAAAAAACATACAAAACACTACTATGCATAATGTACTCTCTTGCATTATTTTCTATTAAATCTGAGGGTGGCCCCAAACTTTTGTCTTGTACTGGATGAATTAAATAAATCCAACGTAAAGACACCGCTCTAAACCCACGTTTTATCATAGGGTCTTAGTTTGAATGATGGTTGGGTCTTTCAATTTTAAGTGTTTGTTTCTTTATTTGTGTGTATATGTTTTTTTTTTGTTAAGAAAAATTTAGGTCTGGATGAAAGAATACGCTCAATACTCATACCAAAATAAATGACGACAACAACAATATAATAATTCCACATGAATATGAATGATAGGGTCTTGATATTTTTTTGTAAAAATGACCGGGTCTGGAATAAAGACAATGTTCGAAACCTTTCTTAATAATTCAGGGTCTTAGTTTGTTTGATTGCTTCTTTTTTAGGATTGATTGGCCTTAGGAATTCTTTTTTTTTGGTGCTGCTTTATTTATTATTTTTAGCTTTAAGTAGCCAGGTCTGGAGAAAAGACTACGCCTGATTCTCAATTTACTCTTAGCGCATGTATTTACAATATGCGACGTATAAGTTAAAACAACAACAAAGACATTTTTTCCACCAGTTTTATTCAACGGGGTCTGGAGAAAACACTAAGCTCGATTCTCATTTTTATTCCACTGGAATATCATTATGGTATCTTAGTTTGGACTTAAATTATGATTTTTGAAATAACCGGGTCTGGAAAAAAGACTTTGGACTTATATTATAATTTTAGAAATAACCGGGCCTGGAAAACAAGACTTTGCATTTTTATGCTATATGAAGCATTTCTATAGGATTTTAGTTTTAAGTAACCGGGTTTGGAGAAGAGACCACGCTTGATTCTCAATTTACTCTTAGCGCATGTATTCTCAATACGCGCCATATAAGTTAAAACAAAAACAAAGACATTTATTCCACCAGTTTTAATTAACTGGGTCTGGAGAAAAGACTAAGCTCGATTCTCATTTTTATTCCACTGGAATATCATTATGGTATCTTAGTTTGGACTAACCAGGGGCCTGTTG
The DNA here is from genome assembly GCF_037042905.1 of Lytechinus pictus. Taxonomy (NCBI): domain Eukaryota; kingdom Metazoa; phylum Echinodermata; class Echinoidea; order Temnopleuroida; family Toxopneustidae; genus Lytechinus; species Lytechinus pictus. The sequence continues at coordinate 3,011,141 of NC_087250.1, forward strand.
CAGAAAAAGTTGCGTTTAAAGGCAAGTCAAAATATCAAGCGCAAGTCCTGAATGCGGCTGCTTCATTGGCTGAAAATCAAATTGCGCAAGATTTTTTGAGTTGCGTTTGATTGCAACTCCTTCTGCAACAGGGCCCGGGTCTGGAAAAAAGATTTAGGACTTACATTAAATTTTTTTAAATAACCGGGTCTGGAAAAAAGACTTTGAACTTTTTTCGCTATATGAACGCATTACTATAGGGTTTTAGTTTTTAGTATTAAGTAGCCGGGTCTGGAGAAAAGACTGGGCGTTGTGGCGTGCGCCTGTAATCCAAGCTATGCGGGGAAGTTACAAATTGATGCAGAGGTTCGAGCCCTTGTCACGTCTTTCGGATGGTAACGTTAAAGGTCGGTCCTAGACGTAAATAATCATATCTGATTGATACACGTCTGACAAAAACTCAAATACACACACACACACACACACATAACTCTTAGCGCATATATTCTCAATACGCGCCATATAAGTAAAAAAACAAACAAAGACATTTATTCCACCAGTTTTAATTAACTGGGTCTGGAGAAAAGACTAAGCTCGATTCTCATTTTTATTCCACTGGAATATCATTATGGTATCTTAGTTTGGACTTACCGGGTCTGGAAAAAAGACTTTGCACTTTTGGGCTATATGAAAGTTTAGTTTAGAACGGATTCGCCAAAAATCCCTCCAAATTTATTACATTTGTGGGTAAAGTCATCATTACATTTGTGGGCGATCAAAAATTATTAAATTAGTGGGTAAAGTGCATTATTACATTTGTGGGTGAAATTATTACATTTGTGGGTAAAGTGTTATTACATTTGTGGGCGTTATTACGCTTGTTGGCATTATTACATTTGTGGGTGTCACTGGCGTAAATCCCCCCCCCCCCACTTTTCGAGGAGGGGGGGCTGGCCTGTACAAACATCCCCCCACTTTTTACGAAAGAAATTAAAAAAAAATCACAAGAGATAAATGTTTTATTGGTGAAAATTCTTCCTAAAATACCGCTTAACAAATAAAACAATATTATTGAATCATAAAATGCAAATAAAAAGCCATTTCACCATTTCCAAACGAAATACTTATGTCCTTATTATAACATTGAAGAGAAACCCCCGTTTCTTCCAATTCATCAATGTTAGGGTCTTTGGAAGGGATTAAGATGGAATGTCAAAAAAAAATATGAATGTAATCTCTAATAAAACCATTAAACAATCATGGGGTAAAAAAGATAATAATATTGGAGGGGTATTTGCCATATGGACATACAGTGGCGTAACTACGGGGGACATGGGGGCACATCCCCTTCCCATTGGCTGACCAGAAAAAAAAACGGGGAAAGGGGGAAGGAAAAGGAGAAAAGAGGGAGAAAGGAAGAGAAACATAGTGAAAGAAGACAATATCATTCATCATTATAATATTATATTATATCATAATTATGTTATGTTACATTACATAAGAAACATTTTTATCATAACTTTATGATTTGCCCAGGGACTACGTATTCATTGTTCCTGGTGCTCGCACTGTCTGTTTAACGAGATATATAATCATGTTGTACTAAAACATCCCGTTTTCAAGTCAATACAAACCAAATATGTTTCCCAGCACTTGAGTTATCAATGTTTTATGTAGTGACATATATGCTTCTTTTTCATGTCTCAAAAAGTGATTGCCCCATGTTAAGGTCTTCGTATATATGAAACATTTCCTGTCCGTGATTACGTTCGCATTAGTGGATTGGTGAGATATGTCTGCTCTTCATGAATTCCCCAAATCAGTCCTTAAAATGTCCCTTCTTCTGATCTGAATATCAAAAATTTTCAGCTCGCGCTTCGCGCTCGCATCATTTGGTTAATGAAATACGTATGGTCCTAGTTAATTCCTACAAAGAAACCTTAAATGCCCCACTTCAGGTCTGAACTATCTAAATTTTCAGCTCGCGCTTCGCGTTCGCATTGTTTAGCGAGACAGGTACCTATCATAATTACACAAATTTGATTATAATGTCCCTTTCTAGGTGTGAATATGAACAAAATTCAGCTTGCGCTTCGCGCTCGCATTATTTGATCAGTGAGATACATATCCGTTTAATGACATTGTCCTTAAAATGTCTCTATTTGGTCAGATTAACTGGCAACTGAGCGCGCTTCGCGCGCTCACTAGCGCACTCACTCAGTGATTTAAAAATTTTGCTGGTGTCCCCCAATGCTGCGACCCACGGTACGCTACTGTGGACATATCAATGACAATTCCTTGCATATCTAAAAACATGATTGCAAAAAAATTCCAAAATATTTCAGTCACCCCCCCCCCCCACCCATCAACACGGATTTACGCCAGTGGTGGGTGTAACAGGGGCTGTTCCATTGACGAGTGGATACCATGTGCGACTATGGGATCTCGAAAAGCACCCTAAACAAGTATTTTCCATATTCTGAAAATGCACCCTTTAACAAGTACTGGCGTGTAAAACCCTACCCTTAACAAGTATTGAAAACAAAACGATAATCTTGGCAAGTAATCCCTGAACTGAACACCTAAACAAGTACAGCAATATCTTAAGTGTTATGTCACGGACGTCGGTTTTACCAAGGAGCTTGGACGCTCCTTGGTTTTACCTTTTCCTACATATACGGCCTAACCTCTCACACCTCGCGCAAATCGTACTCTAAACACGTAGCGTTGTCTGTTGGGGCAAAAATTACATCCTTTATTTATAAAACATTTTAGTCTTAAATTGTTATAACCTCGCAAATTTTACCCTAAACACGGAGCTTTCCATTCATTATTTGATTGCTTTTGACACCCTTATTATATTACGTACGTAGCGTGCCCTACCTTGAAAAAGACATCCTTTTTACATGTTTTTTTTTTGGTCGCGCATGGTATCCGATCGGCAATGTAAGTGCCCCCCCCCCCCCCGGCGTTAAAAATGCCACCACTTTGTGGCCCTAGAGGATCACGACATGAGGTCATAAAATTACAGTGTAGATTTTGAACCCAAGACCAAAATGTGATAAAGTAATTTCCGATTTAAAGTTCAATCGGTTATAGAATACATTCGGCTTTTTAAAGGTCAAGTCTACCCCAGGAAAATGCTGACTTGAATAAGAAAAAAATCAAACAAGCATAGTGCTAAAAATTTAATCAAAATCGGATGTAAAATAAGAAAGTTATGACATTTAAAAGTTTCGCTTATTTTTCACAAAACAGTAATATGCACAACTAGGTGAGTCAGTCGATGATGTCCATCACTCATTATTTCTTTTGTTTTTTATTGTTTGAATTGAACAATATTTCATTTTTTTTAGATTTGACAATAAGGACCAACTTGACTAAACCATATAGTATTAAACAATGCTAATTCCACATGTTCAGGGAGGAATAAATCGTTGTATCACTTGACAATGAGGAGAAAATTAGAATATTTCATATTTCATATAATAAAATACAAAAGAAATAGTGAGTGGATGACGTCATAGTCTCCTCATTGGAATACCAGCCAGGATGTGCATATAGTTTTTTTGTTAAATTAAGCAAAACTTTAAAATTTCATAACTTTCTTATTTTTCATCCGATTCTGATGAAATTTTCAGTGTTATGCTTGTTTGATTTTTCTCTTATTCAAGTCAGCATTTTTCTGGGGTGGACTTGACCTTTAAGAAGCCGAAAGTATTCTATAACTGATTGAACGTTTAAATCGGAAATTACTTGGATTTTTCTCTTTTTATTCAAATCAACTTTTTTTGTTGGGGTGGACTTGTCCTTTAAGTATGGAACACAATGCGACTCTCTATTATAAGGGATTCATCCACAGTTAATATGTTGAAGATAGCATCTTCTTAGTAATGCTCTGTATTATTCGTCATGCACAGTAAAAATATTATTATCATTACCATTATGATTCTATTATTATTATCATAATGATACTATTATTGTGAAAGCTTACTTCGGTAGGAACTTAAGTCCCCATTTCGATTTCTGTAGCATTTCCACTGTCCATTCTCTCTTTTGCAGTGATTCCAGAGGAAATACCCTTCCAAGAGATGTCTTATTTTGTCGAACTCTTCGAAGCTCTCAATGTAAATCATGGAAGGACCGGTCGTCTTCCCATTACCCAAGGTGACAAGGGGAAGAGAAGAGCAGCTTCCACGAGCTTGGTAGAAAGTAAGTGAGTTTGCTGAATAGCGGACTTTGAAACACTTTGTGGTCGCGTACAACCACCCGTCAGGGCATACTATAAAAAAAAAAAAAAAAAAAACAAGAGTTCCGCCTCATCGATTTTCAAACAGGGAGAATGTATTTTTGAAGAAACTTAATTTACAATTCTCTATTAGAAAGTAGAGTGGAGATAATATTTTTTATATTGTGTATGTATTTTATATATATTGTGGTTTATACATTAAGGGTTTATTTGCAAAAGGGGTTAGGTCAACTTTTGACCATTCCGAGAAAAAACCTGTTTTTTATTCTCACTAATTGTAATATTCTTATGAGAAATTAAATTGCCATGATGTACTACCCTATCATGTGAACATAAAACTGAGTATAAATGAAATCGTTTACACTTCGTAATTCCGAAAAACGTAAATTGTCTATGCCTCGATGTTCGTCAATCCAAAAACGTAAAACGGTTCGTTAATCCGAACATTTGTGGCGTTATTCCGAAGGTTCGATAATCCGAAAAAGAAATAAGGTTCGATGTTCCGAAGGTTCGTCAATCCAAAAACGAAATAAGGTTCGTTGTTCCGAAGGTTCACTAGTCCGAAAACGAAATAAGGTTCGTTAATCACTAGTTTTCGGACTAACGAACCTTCGGAATTACGAACCTCATTTCGTTTTCGGATTAACGAACCTTCGTAATAACGAACCTCACTTCGTTTTCGGACTAACGAACCTTCGGAATTACGAACCTCATTTCGTTTTCGGACTAACGAACCTTCGGATTTACGAACCTTTGGAAATACGAACCTTCGGAATTACGAACCTTCGGAATAACGAAGCTTCGGAATTACGAATGTATGAGATGAAATCAACCCCTCTTCATTTTTCTCTATACATTTAAAAAAAATATATCATTTTGGACCTAATTCCTTTTGCAAGCAAACTGAAATAAATCCAATACATTTTGACTAAAAAGTGATTTTTTTTGGTCACTTTCATTCACATTTTTATTTGAATTTCAAATTTTTATTTGGTATCACCAGAGCGAATAAAGCATTTAGAGATTTAGAGTCAGAAAACAATAAAATTCATGAAAACTGAACCTAACCCTGTTGCACCCACAAATGTAATAACGCCCACAAATGTAATAACGCCCACAAATGTAAGAACACTTTACCCACAAATGTAATAACGCCCACAAATGTAATAACACTCTACCCGCAAATGTAATAATTTCACCCACAAATGTAATAATGCACTTTACCCACAAATGTAATAATTTTTGATCGCCCACAAATGTAATAATGACTTTACCCACAAATGTAATAAATTTGAAGGGATTTTTGGCGAATCCGTTCTAAACTAAAATCCTATGGTAATGCGTTCATATAGCACAAAAGTGCAAAGTCTTTTTTCAAGACCCAGTTAATTAAACTTTATAGTACAAGTCCAAAGTCTTTTTCCAGACCCGGTTGTTTCAAAATTATAATATACGTCCAAAGTCTTTCTTCCAGACCCGGTTCATTCAAAAATTATAATGCAAGTCCAAAGTCTTTTTTTCAGACCCGGTTGTTTCAAAAATTATAATATAAGTCCAAATTCTTTTTTCCAAACCCGGTTGATTCAAAAATTATAATATACGCCCAAAGTCTTTTTTCCAGACCCGGTTGTTTCAAAAATTATAATGCAAGTCCAAAGTCTTTTTTTCAGACCTGGTTGTTTCAAAAATTATAATATAAGTCCAAAGTCTTTTTTCCAAACCCGGTTGATTCAAAAATTACAATATACGCCCAAAGTCTTTTTTCCAGACCCGGTTGTTTCAAAAATTATAATGCAAGTCCAAAGTCTTTTTTCCAAACCCGGTTGTTTCAAAAATTATAATGCAAGTCCAAAGTATTTTTCCAGACCCGTTTATTTAAAAAATTATCATATAAGTCCATACTAAGATACGATAATGATATGCCAGTGGAATAAAAATGAGAATCGAGCTTAGTCTTTTCTCCAGACCCAGTTAATTAAAACTAGTGGAATTAATGTCTTTGTTGTTGTTTCAACCCTTATACGGCGTATATTGTGAATATATGTGCTAAGAGTATATTGAGAATCAAGCGTAGTCTTTTCTCCAGACCAGGTTGCTTAAAACTAAAAACTAAACCTTATCGCAATGCGTTCATATAGCACAAAAGTGCAAAGTCTTTTTCCAGACCCGGATAATTAAACAATTCCAATATAAGTCCAAAGTCTTTTTTCCAGACCCGGTTGTTTCAACAATTTTAATTTAAGTCCAAAGTGTTTTTCCAGACCAGGATAATTAAAAAATTACAATATAAGTCCAAAGTCTTTTTTCCAGACCCGGTTGTTTAAAAAAATTTAATATAAGTCCAAAGTCTTTTTTACAGACCCGGTTGTTTCAAAAATTTTAATATAAGTACAAACTAAGTTTAATACGTTAATGGTATTCCAGAAAAAAAATGAGAATAGAGCTTAGTCTTTTCTCCAGACCAAGTTAATTAAAACTGGTGGAATTTATGTCTTTGTTGTTGTTTCAACTTATACGGCGTATATTGTGAATATATATGCTAAGAGTAAATTGAGAATCAAGCGTAGTCTTTTCTCCAGACCCGGTTACCTAAAACTAAAAACTAAACCCTATAGCAATGCGTTCATATAGCACAAAAGTCCAAAGTCTTTTTTCCAGACCCGGATAATTAAACAATTACAATATAAGTCCAAAGTCTTTCCTCCAGACCCGGCTATTAAAAAATGAATTAAGAACTTCAAATCTAAGAACAATTTTTCAAAGTTTCACCCAGTAAAAAAAATATGTCTTTACCCCACACCCAGTTTTTTTTAATAATACTACGACCCCTACAAAACATTGTAATAATGCATGGGTAAAGCAAACATCCTTTCTCCAGACTTGGTTATTATTTGAAAAAAATAAAATAGTTTTTACAAATATTCTAAAACGAATACCCAATAATCTAATTACTGTGGAATAACATGAAGACCGATTGTCGAAGATCGACTTTCCTCCAGACACAATTATTTCAAGAATAAAAAATCAATAAAACACAACACCCAAAAACGAAACTTAGAACAAACAATCCTCCAAATTAAGACCATGCATGTAGAAAAGCACATGTTTAAAGCGTTGTCTTTATTCTAGACCCAGTAATTTAAAAATAATTTAAACAATCTTAAAAACAAAAGACTTTGTCATATTCTTATTCTTGTGGAATAACACGAGTATTGTGCTTAGTCTTTCGTCTAGACCCGGTTATTTAAAAGATAAACAAATATTGAAAACAAGTGGAATGCCTCTGGCCGTCTCACCTGCATCACGCGATTCAATATAGCAGCAGTGCTGATTTTGAAAACTACTATAACTCGCACAAGATGTTCAGTGATACTTGGTTACTCTTATTTCCACGTTTTATGAACTAGACCAATACACTTATAGAGATATGATGGCAATTCAACAAATACCCCCAACGTGGCCAAAGTTCTTTGACCTTACATGACCTTTGACCTTGATCATGTGACCTGAAACTCGCACAGGATGTTCAGTGATACTTGATTACTATTATGTCCAAGTTTTATGAACTAGACCAACACACTTTCAAATTTATGGCTGTAATTCAACAAATACCCCAATTTGGCCAAAGTTCATTGACCCTAAATGACCTTTGACCTTGATCATGTGACCTGAAACTTGCACAGGATGTTCAGTAATACTTGATTACTATTATGTCCAAGTTTCATGAATCAGATCTATAAACTTTTAAAGTTATGATGGTAATTCAACAGATACCCCCAATTCGGCCAAAGTTCATTGACCCTAGGTTAAGATTAAGATTAAGATTTAGGTTAAGATTTTGATGTTGATTCCCCCAACATGGTCTAAGTTCATTGACCTTAAATGACCTTTGACCTTGGTCATGTGACATGAAACTCAGGCAGGATGTTTAGTAATACTTGATTAACCTTATGGCCAAGTTTCATGAACTAGGTTTATATACTTTCTAAGTTATGCTGTCATTTCAAAAACTTAACCTCAGGTTAAGATTTGGTGTTGACGCCGCAGCCGCCGTCGCCGTCGGAAAAGCGGCGCCTATAGTCTCACTCTGCTATGCAGGTGAGACAAAAAATCAGCTAAGACCAATCCTCAAAATTAAACCCACTTAAAATGCTTGGGCTTAGAGTGTTGTCTTTACCCCTCACTCAGTTCTCTTTAAAATACAAATTAAGCGAAACATTAATCTTAAAACTTAGACCCCAGTATCTTCCAAACTATAAAACCCTTGTGATAACGCATACTTAATTTGACCAGACCAGTTTAAAAAAAAAAATGAACAAAAAAATGTAACCCTCTTCCAGCCTAACATCCTGTAATAAATGATGTAATTAAACATTCATTTTTTCTTCCAGGCATAGAAATTTATAATAAAAAACAACATCAAAACTTAGAGCCCGGGGAGCATTTCATGAAAGGAGTTGTCTGACGTTTTATCCGACACTGGTAGCACTGCTTCTTAGCCAATCAACATCAAAAACAGTTGTCAGATCTGACAACTTGTCGGACATAAATGTTGATGAAATACTCCCCCAATCATCTTATTCATGTTGAACAGGCACAAGAGTATGATTGAGTCTTAGTTATGAGGATTTAATTTATCTTATTTTTTAAATGACAAGGTCTGGAATAAAGAAAACTTTCTAAATTTTTATTTATTGAAGGTTCTTAGTTTTAAGGATAGTTGGGCCATAGATTCTGTTATTCTTTTTAATGATTTTGATTATTTTGAAAAAATTGGGTCTGGAGGAAAGACTACACCATATTTCCATGTTATTCAACGTTGATAAGATTGCAGGGTCTTTGTTTTGTTGTTGTGTTTTAATGACTTTTGTAACTGGGTTTGGAGGAAAGACTACACTATATTTCCATGTTATTTAACATTTACAAGAGAGTTGGGGTCTTTGTTACTTTTCCATCAGTTTTAATTGACTGGGTCTGGAGAAGAGACTAAGCTCGATTCTCATTTTATTCCACTAGAATATCATTATCTAAATTTTGAAACTACCGGTCTGGAAAAAAGACTTTGGACGTATGTTATAATTTTTGAAACAACAGGGTCTGGAAAAAAGACTTTGTAATTGTACTATAATGTTTTATTAACCGGATCTGGAAAAAAGACTTTAGACTTATATTATAATTTTTTAAACAACCTGGTCTGGAAAAAAGACTTTGGACGTATATTATAATTTTTGAAACAACCGGGTCTGGAAAAAAGACTTTAGACTTATATTATAATTTTTGAAACAACCGGGTCTGGAAAAAGACTTTGGACTTGCTTTATAATTTTTGAAATAACCGGGTCTGGAAAAAAGACTTTGGAATAGTACTATATTGTTTTATTAACCGGGTCTGGAAAAAAGACTTTGCACTTTTGTGCTACATGAACGCATTACTATAGGATTTTAGTTTAGAACAGATTCGCCAAAAATCCCTTCAAATTTATTACATTTGTGGGTAAAGTCATTATTACATTTGTGGGCGATCAAAAATTATTACATTTGTGGGTAAAGTGCATTATTACATTTGTGGTTGAAATTATTACATTTGTGGGTAAAGTGTTATTACATTTGTGGGCGTTATTACATTTGTGGGTAAAGTGTTATTACATTTGTGGGCGTTATTACATTTGTGGGCGATTATTACATTTGTGGGTGTAACAAACCCCTTATTGACAAATGAATTCTTCATAAGATTTTGGTTACAAAAGGGTTACGTCCACCCCAAGAAAATGTTTCTAATTCTCCAATATTGCAAATATTCGTATTGTGTTTTTATGTAAACATATATATTGTGTTTTATATATGGAGAGTTTAGTTTCAAAAGAGGTTATGTCCACTTTTGACCATTCCGAGAAAAAACATCATTTTATTCTCACTTATTGCAATATTCTCACTTATTCTGATTTATTGCAATATTTTTTTTACGAGAAACTAAATTGTCATGTTCATGAGAACATAAAGTTTGGTATAAAAGAAATCTACCTGTCTTTATATAACGATATTCTTTCCCCAAAAAAATATCTGTGGACTTAACCTCTTTTGCAACCAAACTGAAATTGACTTAACCCCTTTTGAAAAAAATGTTTTTTTCCCAATTTTAGTTGACTTTTAATGGGAATTTCTACTTTTCTCTAAAATCATCTTACAGCGCTGCTAAAAATCTCTACATGTACATTGAGACATACAAATCAAATTAAATAATATATATATATATATATATATATATATATATTTAAATATATATATTTCGAGAATATGCCTTGGACTCGTATGATCGAGGTGATCAAAGTCACACGAATATGCTTTTCACATTGCATTTCCTTAACCCCGGACTATCCTGAACCCCATACTATCTTTTTTTCGATTCACACTGTCTTTCTTAACCCCATATTATCTGCTCAACCGTGGTAAATGCCCTAACCCCGGACTATCCCTCAGCTCATGAATATTGATGATTTTACCATACAGAGCATGATTAATGTGCAATTCGAATTCTGTGATTGGCTAATGCTTAGCCCCACTTTCCTTAGCCCTGTTTCGTTTTCACACTGCATCTCTTAGCACCGCAATTGTGGTGCTAGCACCACAATAAGCCGGCTAACCCTGCTTTTTTGCAAGGCCAGATAGTACCGTTCTATTTACCGTGCTAGCCCACTTTGCTAAAACGTAGTGTGAAAACGAAGTGGGCTAAGCTTAACCCCGGACAATTGGTGGGGCTAAGACCCCCCCCCCCTTAGCCCCACCAATTTAGGACAAAAATATGCTTTTCGCACTGCATTTCCTTAACCCCATACTATCCTTAACCCCGGACTATCCTTAACCCCATACTATCTTTTTTTTCAATTCACACTCTCTTTCTTAACCCCATACTATCTGCTCAACCGTGGTTAATGCCCTAACCCCGGATTATCCCTCAGCTCAGGAATATTGATGATTTTACCATACAGAGCGTGATTAATGTGCAATTCGACTTCTGTGATTGGCTAATGCTTAGCCCCACTTTCCTTAGCCCTGTTTCGTTTTCACACTGCATCTCTTAGCACCGCAATTGTGGTGCTAGCACCACAATAAGCCGGCTAACCCTGCTTTTTTGCAGAACCAGATAGTACCGTACTATTTACCGTGCTAGCCCACTTTGCTAAAACGTAGTGTGAAAACGAAGTGGGCTAAGCTTAACCCCGGAAATTCGTGGGGCTAAGACCCCCCCCCCCCCCTTAGCCCCACCAATTTAGGACAAAAAGTGCAGTGTGAAAAGCATATTAGTGCCATGTGAAATATATATATATATATATATACAGTGCGTCCCACAAAAAACGAAACCGAGATTTAGCGATGATTTATCATAACTTAATCATAAATAGAATAGACAAATTACCTACCAATGTAAAGCTTAGAATCTCCTCTTCCATATGTTATTACTTAAATAATTACTCATTCACGCATGAGTGAGCAAAAAGAATTTGAAGAAAAGATACCAAAAACTCATTTGGCGGGGGGGATCTGAATTTCAAAAAGAAAATCACATGACTTAAACGTTCAATATCTGTTCTTTTCTTTGATACCTTAATGACAGATAATGGTCAAGAAGTAACAAAGTTATGATCCCTCGAAACAATGCTTGTATTTCCATAATTTCATTAAATAAACGTGTTTACACCGGTTTCCCACAAAAACTATCGCACGGTAACAAAAGACTTAATGCATAGCTGATCGTCAACAAAACGGAGTGTCGAGTGAGGCTGAACGCTAGCCTTTAAAACCTCTTCATTTTATGAAATTATTGAAATTCAAGCCTTATTTCAAATAACCAGAACTTTGTTATTTGTTGACCATTTTCTGTAATTGAGGTATCAAATTGAAAAGCAGATATTGAACTTTCTAGTCATGTGGTTTTTTTATTTTTAAAACTCAGATACGGCCCGCCAAATGAGTTTTTGGTTTTTGGAAGAGCCGTGGTGTAGTGGTTCTGACTCTCACCTTGTAAACAGAGGGTCGTGTGTTCGAATCCCACCGCGGTCTAGCGTCCTTGGGCAAGGCGTTAATCCACACTTTGCCACTCTCGACCCAGGTGCTAAATGGGTACCCGGTGGGATGCGAAACAAATTGTATGTTTGATATTGCCAGCGCCACAATGTGGCTGCGAAGAATGCAAGGAATGCTCCCCAGGGAGTGGAAATTGTGCACTTTTCGTGCTTGATTGAAATGAATTCAATGACCGGGGTAATAATATGCTGTAACGCGCTTTGGGCCATTCTGGGAAAAGTGCTTTATAAAAAATTGCTATTATTATTATTATTATTTCTTCAAATAGTTTTTGCTCACTCACGCGTGAATGAGGAATTATCTAAGTAATACCAGATGAAAGAGAAGAATCTAAGTTTTAAAATGGTAGGTCATTTATCTATTGTATTTTTGATTAAGTTATGATAAATCATCGATAAATAAAACAGAGGGGATGAAAAGAAGAAAGAGAGAGGAAGCAGCAGGAAAAGATAATGACTAATAAGGACGAGAGCTAAAACTACGAAATGACGCAAAATGCATCACTACAACAAACCTACCGATATTTTCTTCGCAATGTGTCCTACCGTATCCGAGGACACAAGAGCAGCTATATCCAAATAGTTCCTCCATACACGTTCCTCCGTTAAGGCACGGGTTTGAGTTACAAGCTTTTACAAAAGAACATGAAGAAGGGAACGTAAACCAGCATCAAGGGGCACGAAATTATTTACAAATGCTATGTGTAGTCTCTTAGTACTGACATAAACCTTTTAGGATAATACAGAGAATACAATCAGCGTATAATTTCGTTATCAGAGAGCAACTAATTGTAACATTAACCAACATTGTCAGCAACCACCTTCTTCTTCTTCTTCTTTCCTTGGTTGGCAACCAGTCAGGATTGACTATTTTTGCCACAGCTTTTGTTCATTTTTAACAGCTTGTTATTCTTGTTATTTTTCTTTTTTTTCTTCTGTTTTCTTTTCTTTTATTGTTATTTATCTTTTTTTTTTCTTTTTTCCTCTTTTTTTTTTTTTTTTCTCTCTTCTCTTTTTTTCCCTATTCTTTTTCTTTTTTTCTCTCTTTTTTCTTTTCATTTCTTTTTTTTCTTTTCTTTTCTATTGTTCTCTTTTTTCTTCTCTTGTTTCATTTTTTCTCTTTTCTTTTCTTTTCTTCTTATATAGACATATTGTATTTTTTGTCCTTTTAAAATAAGAATTTTCCTTTTTTTTCTTTTTTTTTCTTTTTTATGCGTTCTGTTTCTTGCAGCACGTTGTATTTTCTTCTGCTACATTAAGCTGCAATAGAGAAAACAAAAGTAAACTGGATTTGTGGCCTGATAAAACTTCAGGTTTCGGGACACCGAAAACTAAAGTATGGGATGAAAGTGCCCCCCCCAAAAAAATAAAACAAGCAAACAAACTTGAAAACAAAACCAAACAAACCAACAAATAAACAACAAAACTTCTCTCGTCATTCTTAACTCCTTTCTGTCCCCCCCTGACAAATCACCAAATTAAAGAACTCGGATAATTAGCAACGGGTAAGGAAGGGAAAAAGAATATGGGAGAAAAAAAAGAGAGAAAAACAGGATCCACGACGATCGCTGAGCTCCGCGTTACGGGCTATCTGTTGTCGATGTAGTAAAATGACATATAATCAAAATGTATAGGACCATAGGAAAGTGAGTAAAAATCGACCATGTATCTGCATCTTCTTCTGCTTTGTGTCTCCCTTTCATAGATTTAACGCTTGTAGAAAAAAAAATAATAATAATGAATAAATAAATAAATAAAAAATACAAAATTAGGGGGCGGAGAAAATTCAGACTTTATAATCGTTTCGTTCTGAGAACGAAACGGACCAATGCAGATTGGGTTTCTACCTTAGTACTCTTTAAGAGATCCATTATTTTTTGGGGGGTTGATAGATTTGTTTCTGTAAGTAGCATGGCTCTCTCTATTATATATTTGGGACACTCGATTAAAAAATGCTCAACTGTTTCTAATTTGTTGGGCCTACATTTCCAACAATTAGTCTTGAGTTAAGGCTGTTTGAAAATAGCCACAAGAGTAATTTGAATCGCAAAAAGCGAACGCAAAATGTCAGGTTAGTTGAAAGAGTTCCTTCATTCTGTCAAAATTTATCGTTGATTTGACTAGAACACAAGATACCAGAGTTTCTTTGACACAATATATCTTTTTTTGCAGATTGCTTGGAAGTTTCATAAGATGTGCACAATGTGTAAACCTTCTGCCTTTAAAGCTTAGTTTTCTCCTTTAAGCTCTGGCTTGGCTTCTTTGGCATTTAATCAGGAACTTGTTTATATGTTATTCTAGGTCTATCCATTAAGTTTCGCTGATCTATTTTGACATATTATATATATATATATATATATATATATACATATATTACGGCTTTTTCTTCAAAATCAATCAAAAAAGAACTTGAATATAGAAATGTGAACCAGCCACCCCCAAACCATCAAAAGGTCATGTGGTACGTTTTTTTAATAGCCAATATAGTAATTAAGATTGCCAAAAATCATGCAGGTTATGCAAAAAGAGTGATATTGTCCTTCATTTTGTCAAAATTTGACATCAAGAAGTTGACAAGAAAACAAGATTGGACAGTTTTTGACACAATCATTTTTTTTTACAGACTGCTTGATAGTTCCATTTAGATGTGAACATTGTGCAAATCTTATGCCCCAGTTAGCCCCGAACTTCAAACCTAGTTTTCGACTTTAAGCTCTACAGTAGATTAGCTTTCCTGTTTAAGTTATTCTTGAGCTATCTTGACAATATTACTGATCTATTTTGAAAGGTTATATATTTAAGCGCTTAGAATGTGCCTTTTCAAACTCGAAGCAAATCTAAAAAAATATAATTTGGGGCGCTTATATTGGTTTCAAATGCCAAAGGCAGAGAAACACATTCAATGGCAACTATAATTTTTGTGACACTGGAATGTTAAGATGGTACTCAATAATAATTCAATCAATGTACTTTTAGATAATTCGTTTTTCTGATTTCCAAAAGAAAAAAAAAGCACGAAAATAATATTGAGTAAAAATTGACTCTATTTTCGGGATTTAAAACAGAAAAAACGGCAATCTTTTAATAATTGTATTCAAGAATGAAATATGTAAAAACGGGAAAACATAAATACACGTTCATTTTTCCGTTTGACTGTTTTCACATATTTTAATTTTTCTTTGAACAACATTGAATTGAAAATTTCTTTTTCTGTTTCGCCTGCATGAA
Organism: Lytechinus pictus; assembly: GCF_037042905.1. Lineage (NCBI taxonomy): Eukaryota > Metazoa > Echinodermata > Echinoidea > Temnopleuroida > Toxopneustidae > Lytechinus > Lytechinus pictus. The sequence goes on from NC_087250.1 coordinate 3,026,677, forward strand.
ACAGAAAATTGAGCGCGCCTTCTCGTTTCCCTTTTCCGATTCGAAATCAGACACGATTTTTCTGATCGTACCGCGGAATATTGAAGACCGAACCTTTTGCGAAAGAGGGAGAGCCAGAACTCGCATACATTCGTAATTCAGATGCTTCGTTATTCCGAAGGTTTGTTATTCCAAATGTTCGTAATTCCGAAGGTTCGTAATTTCGAAGATTCGTTATTCTGAAAACGAAATAAGGTTCATAATTTCGAAGGTTCCGTAGTCCGAAAACGAAATGAGGTTTGTTAATCCGACGCACAGTGGGCCAGAATGAGTTGAAAGTGCGCCAAAATTATATTCCGAGTTAGATTTTTACTTTAACATGTTGCTTTTGGGTAATTTTGGGCGTAAAATCGACTGAACATAATCTAAAGCCGATATGACGTCACCTTGATACCAAATTTTGATTGGCTGCTTAAAACCTATTTGTGAAAAGAAAAATTACGCTAAACAATGTGTGGTATATACATTTTGTGTTATGTGCTACTTTAAGATTGACCAGAGTGAATGTTGGTTTATGCTTCTCACATGCCTAAAAGGTGTGTATGATATGCCGAAAATAATTTTATGGCATCAAAATGATCATTAATTAGATTTATAAAAAAAAACTTTAAAATCTGAAAAATATTAAACGCGCTGTATCAAGCTGTGTTGACTTGTGTAAAACGCAGAGTATATAACACCACGAATGTATCACTATGAGGAGGGTTATTGGCTGAAATTATTCTACAAGTAAGTTTAACTCAAGAAGAGTTTTGGGTATAGCCCTTATTTGCGTTAGCAACCTTTATTTTGTTTATTATGCCCGGAATTCATGTCATTTTCATGGAATGGAAGGGAAATCGTCCTCGCCGTGCTAAAGCGAACGGCAATGTACACCCATACGGTGCGCTACGATGACTTTGCGGTATAAAAATGACCGTTTTTTAACAGGTTTTTGGGGTGTTGTGTCAAGTAAAATCGGCTCTAACATGACAACGGGCAAAAACGGGCAGCTAAATTAGATATCGACTTAAAGCTTAGACATCGGAAAAAATGATGCTTATAGAATTTAGACAGAAATCCACGGAAATCTAAACGTTTCTAATGTAAATGCAAAAAACATGGATTTTCAGCCTATTTCGAGGTATAATCATCCTATATACCTCCTGAAAGGTGTCTTTTATCTACTTTGAACCCTTTCACACACAAAAAAAATACATCAGGATTATGTTAGAGCCATTTCAGATTCCTACATGAAAAACCTCCTGTGATATGGCCTGTTTTCAACTAGGTTGTCATATACGCGACACTTCGCAAAATGTCACATTTTACGATTTGAGGTAGGAAATTAACAACCTTTATGCAAATTCCGGAATGAAATATTTTGCTGAAGTATTATTCAAAGTGTTGTCTTTCAGCTGGGCATGACAAAAATTAAAAATCTGAAAATGTCCAAAATGACTTTTGGCGCACTTTTGTTTCGCCTCGGCCCACTGTGCGACGGTTCTTCCGAAAACGAAATAAAGTACGTTAATCCAAAAATGAAGCTTTTTATATTCAAGTATTCTGAGAATTTCTCAAAAATATTCCTGTTCAGGTCTGATCGTAAAAAATTATCAGCTGGCGCTCCTTGCTGGCATCAGTGACGTAACAGGCGGGGGGGGGGGTGGGGGCAAGCCCCCCCCCCCCCTCTGGCGGATTTCACCGGGAAAATAAAAGAAAAACAGGAAAAAGAAAAAAAAAGAGGGAGAAAGAAAGGAAAAGGGAAAAGGAAATGAAAAGAAAACAAAAAAAAACTTCTTTTTTTAATTGAAAAAGGAATGAAAGCGGAAAATGTTCGAAAGAAGAACAGTTGAGAAAGAAAAAATCATTTCGAAATAGGCCCATGTAATGCAATAGCACGTTGGGAAATACATTAAAAGATGACAAGATGGAAAACAATAGCGGGAAACGAAGGTAGAATGTAATTAAAAGCTAAATCGGAAACAAAGAAAAGGAACAAGAAAAATAATAACATGACCGGGTTGCCGATGATTAAAATTAAAGAGCGGGAATAAAGATGGACTGCATACAACATCGTGCTATAAGCTTGCTAAATTTTATGCAAATAAGCTACCGGGGCTTTGCCCCATACCCCACTCTTCATTTATAACCTTCAAATAGCTCTATAACCCCCGTTCAATCGTTCAATATAGGCGGGGGCGAAATTATTTTTCCCACCGAGTTCTGGACCGACATATGAATATTCATGACTTGCGTCTTCGGATTGAGAGTACGCATGCGCGTGGTCTCGACCAGTGCCGATCGTAAGCATTCACGTTCCTCAGAATGAATTAGCATCGTCAAATTACCGGTACCCTTACATAGTTACATAGGCCTTATAGGCTTAGATCTATATATACATCCAATTCTTAAACACTTATCAAACTAGCTGCCATTAATGGCAAGACATGTGCTTGGGTAGGGCTAGCTTAGGCTAGCGCATTAACTTTTACCTCAAATCTGGACCTGTCTAATGCCTAATACTAATAGGAATAGCCGACTAATGCCATGGTTAACTTCGAACTTGTTAATTCCGAACTTTACGTTTGATTAGGTTTGGACCAATATTAGCTTATTTACCATGGTTTAATATGTCTAGTCCGTATACAGAACCAGTCCTAGATCTAAAAAAAAATATCTTAGTTTTAGTCTAGTCTCTAGATCTAGACTCTGATCTACGCGCTATCAGCATGGAACCACTAGTGTACCAAGGGGGGGGGGCACACTGCCCCCCTGACGAGTCACAACTGATCCAGGGGACGTGCCCCACCCCCCTTGAGAAGCCAAATTAATAATTTGTAATGTCAAAATGCAACGAAAAAAGACGTTTGTCCCCTCTTTTGAACGTGAAGATCTTTTTTTTTTCTTGTCAAATTTTTTCAGCTACGAAATCCTTAATTTTGGGTGAAGACGAGGATCAAGATCCCTGACGTTAATTTGTGCCTGACGTTAGAATACGTTCCATGCACGCACTGGTGTATCTAGGATTTTCCAAAAGGGGGGCAAATTTCTTAGAGGATATTTCGTCCGCGAAAAAATGTGACAAGCCCCCCCCCCAAAAAAAAAAAAGGGTCTTCACCCCAAATTATGGATTTCTTAGCTGAAAAAATTGACAAGCAAAAAAAAAAAAAGATATTCACGTTCAAAAAAGGGGACATACGTCTTTTTCATTGCATTTTTACATTACAAATTATTAATTTGGCTTCTCAAAGGGGGCACGTCCCCCGAATCAGTTGTGACTCGTCAGAGGGACAGTCTTCCCCCCCCCCCCCTTGGTACACTAGTGGTTCCATGCTGATACAGCGTAGATCAGAGTCTAGATATAGAGACTAGACTAGAACTAAGATAATTTTTTTTTTTAGATCTAGGACTGGCTTTGTATACGGACTAGACATATTAAACCATGGCAAATAAGCTAATATTTGTCTAAACCTAATTAAACGTGAAGTTCGGAATTAACCAGTTCGAAGTTAACCATGGCATTATAGTCGGCTATTCAGTGTTGTAGTCAAGGCTCAAACCTCCAAGGCCAAGGCTTTAATACCCAAGTCCAAGGCTTCAATACCAAAGGCCAAGGCCATGGAGGCATGGAAACCCAAGGCCAAGGCCTGAAAACCTCAAGGCCAAGGCATTTCAAACTAACGATATACAGAACAATGAACTAACAATACTTAGGCGGCAGACACCACACATGGTAAAATGTATGTGAGCGAGGGGACTGAGCGAGAAAAAAAATTAACCTTTGTACATTTAAAACAAAAATAATTTCATGATAGAGACATATTAAAATAATGATATAGTTACCTGTGTACACATAATCCATAATTTTTCTATAGGCGATTTACATTGCAATAATTATTATTACCACGGTCATCTGATCCTGGCATTCTCAACGTATGTTTTTCTCCACTCCATGGGACAGGGGCAACAGAAAATTATTATGGGGGGGGGGTCAACGCCAAAAAGGCACCCATTTATCAAAATGAGTTATTTTTTGTGCAAACAGATACATGTATTTTCAAAATAAGATTATGAACTGCGTGAAGTAATTGTGTGTTTTATAGAAATTAAGTTGAGCAAAGGCTTTCTAAAGTGATTTTTAATTATAAGATAGATATTTTGCTTTAGGTTTTACTTCTCAGCGAGAAAGCATAGCGAACAAGCGGTTTTGAAAAAAAAAATCAATTCTGATGTTGTAAAACTTGATTTATGGTCAATTATGGGGCTAATCATTGTTGAAATTTCCTTGCGCGATGTTGCCAGCGCAAATCACCAGCTCAAACTTCTTGACATGTCGTGTAATAAGACATGGAAATTATTTTATTCTGAGCTGGTTTTGTAATCATGAAAAAGATGTGTATCTAACTAAAAAATAACTTTGCGCTCGCTAATTCTTTTTATATACTGACCAGTAAAGGAAGCAATTAATTACTGCATTTTAAATAAGATACATAACTCACCAATAAAAAATAATGCGAGCGCAAAGCGCGAGCTCAAAAATTTGTGATATTCCAACCTGAAAACTGAACATTCTAAGCATTTTTTTGTGAACGAGAAGAGAACGAGTACAATAATTGATGCGAGTGCAGGAAGCGAGCCAAATATTTGTGATATTTCAACCATAAAGCAACATTCTATACATTTTTGTAACCATTAGCAGTACTGTACTAAACAATAATTGATGCAAGCACGATTCAAAATCTGTGATTTTCGAACCTAAAATGTATTATGTTTTATTATTAAAGAAGGTATTTCTTTTTTAAAAAGGGCATATTTCATTTGGAAAAAAAAATCATACAGGGATTTTTTTTTGGGGGGGGGGCAAGAGAGCACAAAGCGCAAGCTAAAATTTTTAAATGCTTAAACTGAAAATGAGTCATTTTTAGGACTCTTGTAAGTTTTCATATTTTTTTCTGCTTACAACCATTTTTATCAAACAGTTAATTAATCATTAATTATTAATACTTATTGATAATATTGATAATTATTAATTATTAAATTATTTTTTGTTAATTATTATTTCTTGAAACCATATTGACACAAAAACAAATACGTTGCTTATTTCCTTGAAACTGTAGAGAAATGAGATTCAATGTTGAACGATATATGATTTAAAAGAAGTAAACATTTTTTCCCCTTTGTTTTGTTAATCTGACCCAAAACAAATATAAAATTTAGAAGAGAGATAGAGAGAAGAAGAAGTCCCACCACCAAGAATAAACTTAGACAAGGGGGGGGGGGGGGAAGGGAAAGGAAAAGATGGAGTAAATGTGATGTTATTTTTTAAACAAAAATCTATTGCAAAATTAGCTTTTCTTATAGAAAGAGGGGGACAAATTTTGTTCACTCGCTCGCTTCAATCGCTTTCTTCTTTTTTTTGACAGAAATTTTGCTCTATATATGCCATGCTTGGCCCCTCAAAGTTTCTGGCTCATCATGCCATTGGCATAACCCATTTGGATATGACAAAATTGGAGACTGTGTTCAAGTTTACCAAATCTTTTCAGAATATCATTAAGACTTAAAACATTGTTGTTGGCCAAAGAAAATAATACAAGGAAAATCCTAATGGAATAGAAATCAATCTTGTTATCGTTCTTTAGAGTTAGCTATGTTTAAAGTATGAAAATTGTTGTCAAAATTGCAGTCAGATGTAAAAATTATTCTTGTCATCAAAGCACTATTATCTTGATCATGACCATTATTATTTACTGTCATTATCATCATATGATTACAACACATTACCAATACATAATGCTCTTTTTCATAACTGATGTATTCTTTGTTTGAATTTCTTGATAATGGTGACAATTACAATTGATGACACTGCTAGTACTGCTGCTGCTACTGTTACTGGTGATTGGTAGTATTGACCATTAGTGTTATTAAATATATATATAAAAAACAATTGAAACATTTATAATTACTTATTTAAAACAAATGAAAGTACAACATACAAAAAGCCTTGAAAATGCCTTGAAAATGCCTTAAAATTTAAAGGCTCAAAATCCTCAAGGCCAAGGCTTTGAAAAAGTAGCTAGGCATTAAGGCGCCAAGGCCGAGCATCAAGGGACTACAACACTGATTAGTACTAGGCATTAAAGGAGAATGAAACCCTTGAAACCAGCTGAATCCATATCAAAGAGAAAAATCAAAGAAACATATTGTTGTAAGTTTGAGGAAGATTGAATGAATAATAAGAAAGTTATGAGCATTTGAATATTGAGATCACTAATGCCATGTAGATCTTCCCATTGGCAATGCGACCAAGATCTGTGATGTCACACACGTACAACTCCCTCATTATTTTAGTACTTATTTCACTTATATTCTCACTTGTATAGAGTCACAAGGTGAGGTGCTCTCTTTATATGAGAGGACAAGTACAGAGGTTTCACAACATTATATTATTGATGAATCGTTTGTCATATGATTAGAATGAGCAAAAAGAGATGTTTTGGGGTATATTGTCAGTGTCCAAAAGGGGAGAGTTGTTCATCTGTGACATCATAGATCTAGGTCGCATTGCCAATGGAAGGATCTCCATAGCATTTAATAGTATTGCTTCTTCTATTGCTAGTCCTATTTTACTCAAACTTTTGTTGATCTTATTCTTTGATTTTTCTGCTTTCACAAAAGCTAACTTGCTCCAAGAGTTTCATTCTCCTTTAATTAGACAGGTCCAGATTTGAGGTAAAGTTAATGCGCTAGCCTAAGCTAGGAGCTAGCCCTACCCTAGCACATGTCTTGCCATTAATGGCAGCTAGTTTATTAAGTGTTTAAGAATTTGATATATATATACATATAGATCTAAGCCTATAATACCTATGTAACTATGTAAGGGTACCGGTAATTTGACGATGCTAATTCATTCTGAGCAACGTGAATGCTTACGATCGGCAGTGGTCGAGATTAAGTCCACGCGCATGCGTACTCTCAATCCGAAGACGCAAGTCATGAATATTCATATGTTGGTCCAATACTCGGTGGGAAAAAATAATTTCGCAGGCGGGGGGGGGGGGGGTCTAATTCGTTTCAGACCCAAGAGGAAATAAAATAAATTATAGGGGACAACGTATAATGAAATGAATGAAAACAATGAAATGTGTTATTTGCTGAATATAATGGAAAAATCTATCTCACAATTAAAATTCAATTTCAATAAGCATTTTATTTCCAGCTGCGTTGCACGCTGCCCAATTTTACCAATTTTTCCCACATTGCTAGGTTTTGCCCTTCAAAATAGTTGGTTCATTTGGGTTGAATAAATGTGTTGTGTAAAAGCTATATTCTGTATATGCCCGCGGTTTGATTGAAATTGAGTCAATCTGCGAGGTTTAAATGGCTTTGATATCAAGAAGTTCGGAAGGCCCCGCCCCGGACCCAAACAGCACAGCACTGCGTATGAAAGGGTTGGGCCATGGCTCCAAAAACTTCGACAAACAAAAATAAACCAAAAAGGAGGAAAGAAAAACAAAGGAAAAGTGTAGGATATATTATTTTATTTACTGAATATAATGTATGTTTTTTTCCAAAATGAAATGTGCCGTTTTTTTCGAAATGAAATACCCCTTTCTAAAGTATACATTTTGAACTACAATATCCCAGGGGGGGGGGGGTAGTGTTACAGTTATTGTTAAAAAGGCTTAGAATGTCACGTTTTAAGGCTGGAATATTTTTTTAGCTCGTGCCTTGCACTGGCAATTTTCGATGCATCCTATTGATGAGTCACTAAACGCGGTCCTTAGCAGGTTCCTTTTTTGTCAGTATAATCAGCTTGCACTTCGCGCTCATGTAAAATTCTTCAGTTAGATGCACATCATTTAAAGAGAAATTCCAGTATTTGCAGTAAACACTGATTTCATGAGAAAGTCTGTAAAACAAGGCTTAATTGTCAGTATATCATCGAGGATCTAGATCTGGTACAGTTACATAAACTGAACTTTGTGAAATCTTGAAATCTACGCTGAAAAATGTTCACACTGAAGATCACCAACACAGATAGGCACACGTGGGACAGTGTATTATTATTGCTAAAATAAAGACCCGACGGAAGTGACCGAATCCGCGCTTATTTTGCTTATTTCTCAGCAATCACACAATTTCTTCCAGAATCCTTTGGCACATATTTTTTATTCATACAAACAGACACTTAGGTGGTCATTATATTAGATTCTGTAAAAAGTCATTTTTAGATCGTTACCAAAACTGGAATTTATCTTTAACGACTGCAACAAAATGCTCAGAATGTTTGAGCTTGCAATTCACGTTAGCGACACCTCACAAGGATGCCCTTTTCACAGTAATTGACCCCCCCCCAAAAAAAAAAAAGAGTTTTACAACATCAGGTTTTAAAATTTGCCCAAACCGCTCGCTCATTACACTCTCTCACGAAAGGTATAGCCTAAATATATATCTTTCCATAATCAGAAATCCCTTCAAAAAGGCTATGCGCTACTTTACTATATCTTGCTTCCCCACCCTTCTTTTTGCCTCCCCATCATCATAACAATTGAACAGCAACGGTGTTTCTTCTCACCCCCCCCCCCCTCCCCTCCACTACCGGTAGGAAGTAATTCCTTAAAAAGCTGTGTGCGCTATGAGCGCCTAGCTTAGCCGGGTAATATAGGAGCGCCTTGAGCACCTAACAAGGTGGATATGTGCGCAATATAAATACCCTATATTATTATTATTATTACTACGCTTACCCTTCCGGTTTTCCCGGCTTCGCCATCGATTGTTTAATTTTTCGGATTTACGAAACTTTGGAATAAAGAACCTTATCTTGTTTTCGGATTAACGAACCTTCCGAACAACGAACCTTATTTCGTTTTCGGACTTTCAAACCTTCGAAACAACGAACTCATTTCGTTTTCGGACTGACAACCCTTCGGAATAACGTCCAAAATGTTTAAATTGACGAACCCCTTTTCGGATAAACGAACGTCGAGGTAGAGGCAATGTAAGTGTTTCGGAATTACGAACCTTCGGAATAACGAAGTACGAAGTGTAACCCATACACGAACTATGGCTGGCCGGCCATGTCAAACATTATATACTATTCATCTTGGTTTTAGACTATGGCTCTGCAAAAAAAAATCACACTTAGTTGCAACTGACTTTCTGTACATGCGGTACCGGCCGGTAATTTAATAATTTAATTTGCACGTGTACCGCGATAAGATGCAAATTTGTTAAATAATATTTTAGACCCAACCCAAAGTACAGTTGTTTGTATTATCATCCCATCAGTCTAGGTAAAATATTTGTGTTTATAAGGCATAAATCAATGAATTGAAACTAGATAGAGAGGATATGCTACATTTTGCAGAGCCATAATTAAGAATCAAGGTAGATAGGAAAAAGGAAACGAGATATCGATTCAATTTTCTGTTTCTTGAACGCAAAGCAGAAAAATAAAAGGAAAAATCAAATTTAATTTTGTATTTTTCAAAGGAAAAAACTAAAAATTAGAATATTTAAAAACAGTAAAACGGAGAAATTAACCGTTTGTCTGTTTTCCCGCTTTTACATACTTCATTTTCACACCAAAATATTTTTAAAAATGACCGTTTTTTTTCCTTTTTTCTTTATTTCTTTTCTTACAAGTCCACCCCAACAAAAACTTGATTTGAATAAAAAGAGAAAAATTCAACAAGCATAACACTGAAAAATTCATCAAAATCGGATGTAACATAAGAAAGTTATGATATTTTAAAGTTTCGCTTCACTTCACAAAACAGTTTTATGCACATCTCGGTCAGTATGCAAATGAGAGAACTGGTGACATCACTCACTCACTATTTTTTTTTGTATTTTATTATATGAAATATATGAAATAGGAAATATTTTGATTTTCTCGTCATTGTCATGTGAAATGAAGTTTCATTCCTCCCTGAACACGTTGAATTTCATTATTTTAACATTTTATGCTTCAGGTATAAGGAGATCCTAATCATCAAATTCGTAAAAATTGAAATATTGTATAATTCAAACAATAAAAAACAAAAGAAATAGTGAGTGAGTGACATCATCGACTCTCTCATTTGGATGTAACTGGCTCGTTCACAACTATTTTATTAAAAATAATCGAAACTTTGAAAAGTCATAACTTTCTTATTTTACATCCGATTTTGATGAAATTTTCAGCATTGTGCTTGTCTGATTTTTCTCTATTGATTCAAATCAACATTTATCTCAGGTGGACTTGACCTTTAAAGGGTAGGATTCACATCATGAATATTGGTAAATTTAGGTTTATATGGATTAGCTTTGCGTTTCGATAAGCTCAAATTCTCCTTACCGCAATACTATGTGGCGTAGTGAGAACAAGAGACCCTGACGAAGGTCAGACATAGTGTGTTTTGTTAGGAATACGAGTGAACGAAGCGAGCAACACAAAAAATTACTTTTGAAAAAAAAAATATTGACTCTTTGTAAAGCATCTCATTTTGTGAGAGATTTCAGCCTGACTTAATAGGAAAGGATACTACATTTTAACTTGTTCAATTTCCTTTCTTTTGTCCTTTTCTTTCTTAGTAATGATTTTTATTTTGTATTATTTTTTTATGTATTTTATCATTTTTTTTGGGAGGGGGGGGGGGGGCGAGAAGTATATATATAGCTCCAAGACCCATCCATCTCTACGGCAGTGACTTGCATTGTTATCACCACTTGAGGTATTGTAGTTTTTTGTATCATTAGCTTCATCATTATAATTCAGTATCAATTCTGATTCGATATCAATTGATAATGATTCATACAATATACATGCATACTTTCGACGAAAAAAAGTAATAGCTCCTCAAAGGGGAAACAAAGAAGGATTAGTGAAGGAGGAAGAAGAAGCAAAAGAAGAAGAAGTAGAGGAAGAAGAAGAAGAAGAAAAAGAAGAAGGAGAAGAAAAAAAAGCAAAAGAAGATGTTGACGAAGGGCGAGAGCTAATCTACGAAATGACGCAAAATACACCATTGCAACAAACCTACCGATATTTTCTTCGCAATGTGTCCCAACGTATCCGAGGACACAAGAGCAGCTATATCCAAATAGTTCCTCCATACACGTTCCTCTGTTAAGGCACGGGTTTGAGTTACAAGCTTTTACAAAAGAACATGAAGAAGGGAACGTAAACCAGCATCAAGGGGCACGAAATTATTGACAAACGCTATGTGTAGTCTTTTAGTATTGACATAAACCTTTTTAAGGTAATACAGAGAATACAATCAGCGTATAATTTCGTTATCAGAGAGCAACTAATTGTAATATCAACCAGCATCTGTCAGCAACCACCCCATTTCCAACAATTAGTCTTGAGTTAAGGCTGATTGAAAATAGCCAAAAGAGTAATCTGAATCGCAAAAAGTGAACCCAAAATGTCAGGTTATATGAAAGAGTCCTTCATTCTGTCAAAATTTGCCGTATAGTTGACTAGGGAAACCAGATACCAGAGTTCCTTTGACACACTATATCTTTTTTTTGCAGATTGCTTGGAAGTTACATAAGTTTCGGTTATCCGAAGGTTCCTTGGCCCGAAAACGAAATAAGGTTCGTTAGTCCGAAAATGAAATAAGGACCGGTTTTCTGAAAATTAAATTAATTCATTTTTTAGTAACAAAACGGTGTAGCAATAAAAGAACAACAAGACATTATTCAACAATAGTTTCAACAGAGGTTGATGCGTGTGTATTTTGTGGTAAAAGCATTTATTGCATCAAAAATTGGCGCTTGGATCAAACATCTTATTTTCTCTGAGAAATTGCTGCATGATAGTGCGATTTAATTTAGAATATTGAGGGCTGTGTATTGGTCTCACAAGAGTAACCTCCGTATAAGGGATTTATTTAGGGGTTGGGTGTCATTTTTAAAAGATTCTGCTGGTCATGATAAATAAATTCCCCGTAGGAAAAATTGCCTTTTTCAATAAGGAAAATGACCCTTTTTTAAATAAAATGTGCAATTTTTTCGAAATAAATACTCTTTTTGAGGTACGACTTATTATATATTTCAGGTTAGAAAACCTCTTTTCTTTTTGCTCACGCTCGCCTCATTTCTTATGTAGTAATGTACTCACTTTTTATTCTGGCTATAAAAATGCTTAAAATGTCCGGTTTTCAGATTAGACTATCTTTTATTCTAGGTTCGTGCTTCGTGCTCTTTTTCATGATTATGATAACATCTTGGATTTTTTAGTTTTAATTAATTTTGAAGTGTCCAAAGGTTTGAGCTTGCAATTAGCGCTCACAACATCTCGCGCAGGATTCCATTTAGTTTTAACAGTATGGCCTAATTAGTCTCATAATTGACCAAAAAGCGGGTTTAAGAATTTTAGATAAAAAATTTAACCGTGTAAAATCCTAGATATCAGAGGTCACTTCGAAAAAAGCTTTGCTCAACTGAATTACTACAAAACACACAACGACATCACACAAATGACAATCTTATGGCGAAAATATAACAAAAATGCCCATTTAGACATAAAAGTTGCCCATTTTGGCCCCTAAAAAAAGGTTACGTTCCCTGCCTTCCAATCCTCATATAAATTGAAAATTAAAGGAGAATGAAACCCTTGAAACCAGCTGAATCCATATCAAAGAGAAAAATCAAAGAAACATATTGTTGAAAGTTTGAGGAAGATTGAATGAATAATAAGAAAGTTATGAGCATTTGAATATTGAGATCACTAATGCCATGTAGATCCTCCTATTGGCAATGCGACCAAGATATGTGATGTCACACACGTACGACTCCCTCATTGCTTTAGTACTTATTTCACTTATATTCTCACTTTTATAGAACCTATCACAAGGTGAGGTGTTCTCTTTATGAGAGGACAAGTACAGAGGTTTCACAACATTATATCATTGATGAATCGTTTGTCATATGATTAGAAAGAGCAAAATATTTTCAGTGTCCAAAAGGGGAGAGTTGTTCATCTGTGAAATCATAGATCTTGGTTGCGTTGCCAATGGGAGGATCTCCATAGCATTAGTGATCTCGACATTCAAATGCTCATAACTCTTCTATTGCTAGTCCTATTTTACTCAAACTTTTGTTGATCTTATTCTTTGATTTTTCTGCTTTCACAAAAGCTAACTTGCTCCAAGAGTTTCATTCTCCTTTAAACGGTGTCCCCCCACGCTTGATGCTCTGGTTTCCTGTTTTAGTCACATATTATGTCACTTTTCGGATCAACGAACCGTTAAAATAATAAACCTTATTTCATCTTTTGATTAAAAAACCTCCGAAATACCGACTCCTATTTCGTTGTCGGAATAACGAAGACCAAGAAATTTTTGTGAAAGCAGTACAATCGATGAAAGAAATCAATGAAAGTTGAAAAAAAAATAACAAGTAATAAAATAATCAGCATGTGAGTGTTGAGATTGCTAATGAGGTGGACATTCTTCCTATGTGATTGCGACCAACATTTGTGATACATGTATCATACTTATAAAAACTCCTCAATTACTTTTAAATGTTCTTTTATGAGGTATATCCATTTTAGATGACATAGTCTTGTTTTTATTGGTCCAGGGGGAAGTTTATTTGAGGCTTCGTAAAAAAGCCAATGACGAAGAGCTTGTACTATCATAAGAATGGATTTAAAAAAACAATTAAGTTTCGGGGTATATTATCAATAAACAAAAGGGGAAATTTGTAGTTCTGCGACTTCACAAATCTGAGTGGTATTGCTAATAGGAGGATCTCCATTTTAACAGAATTAGTAATTTAGAAATTCAGATATTCATAACGTTCTTTATTGCTTGTCCAATTGTTCCTGAACTTTTGTTGATCATTTCTTCTATTTTTGGTACAAGCCGACCTGTTGCAAGGGTTTTGTGCTCGGTCAAAGTAGCAATCGTAGGCCTACCTGGATGTGCGCAGTATAGGTTGACTTTATCTCTCATCGCCGGTGGTGTTCTGACTTCATATTCAGGATGATCACGAGTTAGATACTTGGGAAGAGGCTGCACTAATTCCCCGGTGTGCTCGGAAATGGTTTGAGGGCAGGCGATGTCTGGTATTGTTTCACATGTTTGGCCACCGAATACACCTGCTTCAGGGTAATCATGAGGGAAAAAACGAAGGATAAATAAGAAGCTGGCTGACACTGGCGTAACTTCTTTTCTTTCTTTTTTCTTCTTCTTGCTCTTCTTTGTCTGTATGCTTTCTCCTTGTTTATTTTTTTTTAGATTTCAGCCTATAAAGAGCTGTAAAATATGAAGGTGATATTTTACGCATGATCTACAAAATACTTTTTATAGTGCAATTAATGGACTAAGGCCGCGCAAGAGAGTTGCATTAAAAAAAAAAATAATAAGGAGGTCCGGCGTATTTTTCGATCATTCCTCTTTCTCCTTACCATTTGTTTAAAGTAATAACAACATTATTTGTACAAATAAAATGGTCCCCGAGTAAGTTTGAAAGGGTTTAACGTTATGTCTTACCGTAAAACTCGTGGTTCAGTATGACGAACACAGAGAAGGCCGTCACCCCTAAATAATGCTTAAAGAGGAAGAAAGAGAAACGAAAATTTAACAAACTGTGAAATATTACACATGTACAGTTCACGTGTTACATTAATGTGAGAAATCGTGTACAACAACTTTTTTTTAATTTATGTGCTGTGAATGTTTTTATTATTATTATTGACAATTATTAATTATAAAAATGGTGAAGATATGATAATAATGAATAATATTGATGAAATGAGAGATAAAGGTATTTATTTGCCTTACAACTATAAGCAAATCGAATGCATGTATGAGTATCGCTTAAATTTTCCAAAAATATTGCTCAATAATTAAAATGTTGTCGCAAGAAACACAGTCGAATGATTAATCCCTCAATTGTAACAATAACATAAGAAAAAGTGTAATACAATGTAACTCAAATAGTTAAGAACGAAGGAGAAACATGCATATGTCTGTATAGATACATAATTATGTGTGTGAACTAGTCTAGATGTGGAAATGTGTGACTATTTTTCCTGCCAGCATCCAGCTCAAAGGTGCGTAAAAATGAATAGGACTAAAAACATTATAATTGTGAAAAAGACGTCATACAAACCATTCTTATACACAAGTGAGATCTTCGCTAAAGTTTGGATAGTTATGTCTGGATATTCAAGTACGACCCGACTCTACCGAATTATCAGTTGAGCCAAAGTACATCTCCTTATATTGTGGCGTTCTTCTTTTATTGGTAATGAAATGTAAATAACCATAATCAGCCTAATTTGAACGATTTGATTAGAACAGGTCTTTGGCTTTCCGCATGAGGAAAAGCCGACAGCGCGCTCTCCTCCGCGATCGTACGCCACGATTTTACCAATCGTCATAATTACATTTCCACTTTAATTATCTGCGTTGGAAAAAAAATTGAACAATAGTAGTGAATTACAATACAATACACAACTCACAATAATAAAGGCATCTTGACACTCTTTGAAAATGAGTTTAATAAAGGTGTTAAAGCATGTTTCCAGCTTCAAATCACCCAAGGCTTCGATCTCTGATGCTATGATATGGAGTATGTGAAATACACCGCATGTGTAGATTAGCTGATTATGAGGATAACCATAATTTTTGTTTTCTTTTATTTTATTTTTTCAGCATTATTGAACCAATATCGAAACACATATTGTGCAGAGACAATTTGATATATTAGCATAATTCTTTGGGAAAAAATAATTCAATTTTTTAAACTGGATCTCAGATATGGTTTCGCTGTTATTTGGACGATTACATCGTGGAATGGGACGCCTCAGTCCTACATGCGCTCACAGTCTTACACACTTGTAAACTATATCATAAAGCTCTATTTACACGAACCTTAAAGTTTATATGGTTTATTTTGGCCTTGATTACACTGATCAACTTTTTTTTCATGTTCTATTATATCATACTCATTTTTATTGCGTACTTGAAGTATGATGATTTGAATACATTCTCTTGCATGTGGAAGGGTTCAGTTGGTAGATGTGAACAATGATTATCAACCGATACCGAACCTATTGCATTGTAGAAATCACAACGCAATATAATAAATAAACTAATCTGCAATTTGTACTAGGCCTGAAGGTCAATCTACAATCAACAGTCTATCCTCATAATAACATTTTGCATTAATACTTCATAATCACCCATCTACAATCAACAGTCTATCCTTATAATGACATTTTGCGTTAAATCTCCATAATCACCAAAGTTACTACAAGGGGAAGATTGGACAGTAGATAGACCGCGTAATGAAACGCTCTACAGCGTTGAGTAAGTAACGACCTTTTTTGACCTTCAAGTTTGCGTATCGCGAGATGGTTGTGTACAAAACATATCAGAGAAATGGTGAAGGGGTGAAGGAATAGACGAATTTTACATTTCATTTTTTTTCTTCAATTTTTTCCCCTTTAAATTTGAGACGAATACATTTCAGAGGTTTATTGGTAATAAAACGTGGAATTATTTCCATGCGCCACCCTTGAACCCTCTCCAAACTTCCTTCTCTCATTTTCCCCATATGTTTTATACACAGCGCGTGCCGATATGCGAAGGTTTACATACTTAACGCTGATTGGCGCCCTTCCCCATAAGCATTTATCGAGCGTTTAAAAAATCGTCGAAGTGTCCGATCTTCCCCTTGTAGTATCTTTGTAATCACACATCTACAATCAACAGTCTATCCTCATAATGACATTTTACATTTAGTTTTCGTAATCATCAGGACAAAACCCCATGATTGCATGGAATAATTTCCTAATCATCCTTAATTACATTTCATCATGCTTATGATTTATTCCATTGCCGAACTTGAACTCTGATAATATGAATACATTTTGTGTGTGTGTGTGTTCTTTCTGTTGCCGCAACCAATGTTTACCTTAAAGGTGATGAATTCCTCAGTTCAATCGAGTAAACAGTTGAATGTTGAAATGGCAACGAACAAAGAAATGACCAGGTTCACGAGCTATTAGAAAAATCGAACAATTATTTCACTGAGCCCTGACCGTTGTGATTGGAATGGAATGGAAATGGAGGTGGACTTTCGAGCTATTGATACCTGATGCTAACTAAGGAGAATGCAAGTTGCACCTCATTTACATTTGCTCTACGGCGGCCGTGCAGCAATTTAAGCCACCCTTATACTTTGGTCACATTTGTTCTACGGCGGCCGTACGGCGAGTAGAAAACAGCCGTTTTATTCATTTTTATTCAAACCACCTATATGTAGTTGGTACCAAAAAAAATGTTAAAACGGCTGTTTTCGACTCGCCGTATGGCCGCTGTAGAACATATGTGACGAAGGTATTATCTAGCTCGTACAAAAAACAACTGTTTTAGACTCGCCGTACAGTACCATTTAACCAAGCTATTCAACATGGGTTTGATGATAGTAAAATAAACAACATGAACATACTATTGATACCTGATGCTAACTGTTCTGTACTTGATAATCTGAGTAGATACCGGTTAACTGTTTAATTCGATTTTGTCATGAGTTTCAGTCATGCTGCTTTAAGTATACTTGCAAGAAACACAAACAAAAGGTTCGAAGAAATACATGTTTTTATTACGAAAGATTACAATTTTTCAAAATATTCAATAAAACTTAAATACACCTATTAACGCCGGAGAAAATATTTCAAAAAAACATATTTAATAAGTTTTCATTGAGATAGAACTAAAAGCAGCCACAGGTAGTCGTGATTCATTGAATAAAACGGAATGAGTACCCTAATAATTTTTGTAGCTGAAAAAACGTTTTTTCTGACGAATTTTGGGACTACTTTGATGAAAAGGGGAAAGTTTTCTTAAACACTTTTCAATCACCGACTCTTTTTATTTTATTTTTAAAGATGAAATAAAATAGGTAAATGGGCTTCTTTTTATTCTAAAAACACATACTGTATATATATATTTTGTTGCTGCTTTCTAAACCTTGCCATGTTAGCAAAGCTATTTTCTGCATATTTTTGGTCAAAGAAGTTTGGATCTACGGCGACTTAAATTCCTATTCAAACTGGGGGAACGTTAATAATGAATATCTTTGTCTTTTATACATCGGAAACATTCTGAAAATATTGCAAGACCACTTTGGACTTTATGTTAATCTTTATATCCAGACAATTGATATGTTGCCGCCATTCACCATTCCCCGATATGTTGTTCTTGAATCACATTTACTTATGTTTTTTTTTCTCTTCTTGATTTCCTTTTACAGAGAAACCAGACTTGAATACGCGCACTACGGTCAACGCCGAGCTGACGTCGTCGTCCTTCAAAGATCCCGACATGTCGTCGACCATCCCGGTCTCCTACTCCCGTGACCACGCCTACCATTGACCTGCCCGTTGACAGTCCAGCAACAGACCGATCCCTGCCCATCGCTTCTGAGGACCTGTCCGTGCCCTCCAGTCTCGACGTAGTGTCACCGGTACCAGACGCTGGTAACATCCATGATATATCACGATACTTCGCCAACCTGTCCACGGATCTCGACAGCGATAACGAGTCTGGCTCAGTTCTTCCTCATCGATCTGAGTGCCTGTCAGCTTTCCAACCTGTCTCCCAGTCCGTTCCCGCTTCGCAAGTTGGCATAACTACGGAACCAACCCACGAGGACTGGAGGACATTGTGGTTCAGCTGGTGACTGAGACGAGGGCAATCCACCACTAGAACGCTGTCCTCCACCAGCAGAACCAGACGCTTCAGCAGCAAAACCAGGCCATGTAAGAGGCATAACCTTTTTTTTTCTTTTTTTTTATATATATACAATATTTTCTTATGGTTTTTTGTCAATTCGAGGGTGCTGATTCCGAATCTGAATGATGCCACTCGTGTAACCTTGAGCATTTTCCGCAAATTGCCAAATTCCAATATGGCCTCCAAAATATGCAAATTACCCATGAAAATCATAAAATTGTCCGCACATTGGCTATGAAATGCATGAAATTGTGTGGCATGAGTGAAATACTCTCTGAAAAAATAATTTTTGACAAAATATTTATTTTCCTGATATTCAAAATGGCTGCCATAGGCCCTTGTATACTCTATTATGTACAATATGAATAGGGAAAACGAATTTTCACAAAAATGAGCACTAAACTGCAAAAAATCGCGATGTATGAACGAAGTAATATATGCAAATCATTATAACTAATGAGATATATCATTTATTATGTCATATATGGGAACATTGCTGTATTTTGATATCTAAAATAGCCACCACTGGCCCAAACAGTATTGCATACAATGGCAATGGGGTCCAAAACATTCACAAGAGTGATCACTAAAATGCATATTATTAAGATTAAACGAGTAGAATACTGACTAGCCATGTATGTGATGAATGTTGTATTTTGATATTCAAAATGGCTGCCAAAGGTCCTAAAAGTATTATGCGCAATGAAAAAGGGGAGCAAAGAAATCACAGGAGTGAGCACTAAAATGCATATATATATGTGATAAATTACTGGGATACTGTCTAAAATCGTATTTTCTAACGAAATATATCATTCAGGTTTCAAGTTTGTGTTAACTACTGTATTTTGACTTTCAAAATGGCCGCCATAGACATTAACTGTAATATGTACAATGCAAAGTGGGAAACCAATATTCACAGGAGTGAGCACCATAAATGCACGTAATAGTGATATATGAGTAAAGTACTGTCTGAAAGCATAATTTCTATTAAGATATATCATTTATTCTGCCAGTTAGGTGATAAATACTGTTATTTGAAAGTCAAAATGGCCGCTACAGGCCCTTACGGTATAATGCACAATGTGAATGGGAACAAATCATTTCAACAGAATTTGGCTTTCCTTCACTGACACAGTGAAGGAATTATATTATCATGATCATCAATTACAAAACAGATGAACATGATGAACTTATAAAACTTACATGACTTGTCCAATATCACATGAATCATGATATCCCTTATTTTTCCTTTGGCTTTATAATGACTGCTAAGTGCAGAAAAGGGGGAAACGGCCGTTGACTATTTTAACTGGTACTGGCTGGTTGGTCCCGTAGTCAGTTAGCATGCATGTGTTGCAGGCCTACATTCACAATGATCACGATGGTCAGAGAACAATTTCCCTTCTTCCTCTCAATTCTCTCTTATCATGCTTATCATTACATGTATCATGTGTATACCAGGGAGATGGGGTTTGGTGTGTGCATGTAAGGAAAGATACCTGAGGTATAGGCCTTAGTTTGTGTGTAAGTTCATTAAAGTATACATCCAAAGAAAATTCACGAAAGTGATGATTATAGACAAATTATATATGAATGGAAAGGTCTTGTCTTTTTATACACAAATATGTCACTAAAAAGTCTTATTGATGTCGTGGAAATGCAAGAAATGAAATTATTAGAGACCCTTCTCAGCCCCCCAGCCGCCCCCAGACAGACAATAACGCGATCAAATACAGTCGAGAATAATGACGTCACATGATGATCGACTCACTCAGCCGCTCTCTAGCTCTGTGCAAGCCAGCAGTACACTGATAGCTGATTCACCTTCCTGGTCTCTATTTTTCTTCGAATTTACCGTTTTCTTCATGTATTGTGATATCCGAATTCTGTTTTCGACAACTTCAGACTATAAGGGAACCAGAACTGTGTTTTTTTATCCGGTTTTTATTGAATTGTGAACTGGAAAGATCAATTTTGTCCACTCGACAGTCTTCGTTGTGTTGCTCTACTAACTATTGAAAAACTCCAAGCTGCACGGTCCCATTCACTTGCTCCCGATGCATGTTGCAGGTTACGCTGTTTGATCCAGTCAAAAGTCAAGGTAAGCATGTTTGGAAACTGTACTTGTTCTGACGATGCATTCAGGTCAGATGACAGATACAGATCTGATATAAGTTTAGAATCATGCATTTTGGCGTATACTATTAAAATTAAAAAGTCTTTATTTCAGAAATAATGTTTTTGCACAATTCCAGCAGATTTTTTCTTCAGATTTCTAAAACTAGTCAGGACTCA
Source organism: Lytechinus pictus (assembly GCF_037042905.1). Taxonomy (NCBI): domain Eukaryota; kingdom Metazoa; phylum Echinodermata; class Echinoidea; order Temnopleuroida; family Toxopneustidae; genus Lytechinus; species Lytechinus pictus. The sequence continues at coordinate 3,047,733 of NC_087250.1, forward strand.
GGCAGGCGATTAAATTATTTAGGAGCACTGGTATGGACCATGGCTGAAAATCTGCTGTTTCAGAGGAATGTTTAAGTTTTTATTATACACAGAATTATATCACCATGATGCCGATGTCATGAAGCCAGACAAATTTTCAGCAGTGATTACCCTGATTCCTGGCCAAAATCACTCACACGTATTGCGAGGTTAGTATTAGTATACTAACCTCGCACCACGAACCGCGTTTGGCAGTGGATTTCTAACTAGTGGGTCGCGCGTGCTGGGATCTCACTTCTTGGGTCCACAACACACGACTTCTATGGCTTGAATTTTCTGTGCGCGGCGGCATGTAATGAACCCTTGGGTGGGCCAAAATTAGAGTCTGGTGTTTCTTTCTGATTAGAGTGTTGCTGCATATATGCATGCGTAATGACTTCAACAATGAAGATAAATGCAATCTTTGTAATGACACAGAGACTCAGAGAGCACCGTACCTCAAGTGATGTTCGTGTAGTCTCCACTTCACTACTGATACAGCCTACACTACGCTACACACCTACCCGGGTAGGTGTGGCGTACATGTACGGTAGTGTAGCGGTATTGAAGTGGAGTGGGGCCTACACAGACATCACTTGAGGTAGAGCACCAGTGTTCTGAGTGGAACTTTTCAGGTGTCTTAACCTACTATCATTTGTTGTTGACCGGGAATTACATGCTACCGCACGTCATCAATCATCACGATAATTAAATTCATACTTTGATTTGATTATTTAAACTATTTCTTTTTTTCTCTCTTCTACACACAGATCTGCACACTTGCTGACTCTGGTGACTTCTGGTCTCTGCTTGCTACCTCAATCTGGGAGATTCCATCATGTCCTTTTACTATGATTTGGATATAGCCATTTTTTTCTTCACTCTTTCCAGGACCTACGGTTTGCAAGTTGTGGACTGATAATGATACAAAAGAAAAATTTTCTTTATCAATCTTGGAAACAATTTTGAGCACAGTTTTGGAGAGAACTAAGAAATTTGACTTGGACAGGAATACAGCTTGTCAAAAATAATAACACACAATTTAAAACGAAAGAACAATTTTAATGTTACTAGGGCATTTTGCGAGAAATGTTATACTCAATCACGTCCCAAATCAAGGGTAAGTCCTTTGATTAAACATGTAGTTGAATTGCGATTGCAACTCGACCTTATTACGCTTGAATTTGAATTTAAGACTTACGCTTGATTTGCAATTGAACATAAGTTTCTTGCAGTGCCCCATAATTATGTTTTGTTATCAGATATTTAACGTGCTGATTTTTCTCGAAAGGTATAATATATTTGTCCTTTTAAACGGTATTTGAATATAATAATAATAATAATGCTCAATTCTTGTATAGCGCATCACACATAGCATAGCATGTCCCTATGCGCTTAAAGAAGGAATAGTGTAAGGTATTTGAATTTGAATATGGGTACGCCTTTTATTTGTTTTCCACAATATTTATTGCATGTATGAACAGAAGTGAAATATTTATTGTGAAGCACTGTGAATGTTGTGTGCAGTTGTGTGATAGTTAATCATTTTTGTTATAAGACTGAAAGCCTGGTGGATGTGAGGAAGTGGCCTGGATGAAAGAAAAGTGAACATGTGTCCAATTACCGATTTGCATATTCTAAGACAATTTTGTTTCTGGATAAATTTTGCTATGCATTCCCTACATTAAGAGTAAAGGAGAAGTCCACGCAATCAAAAATTTATTTGAATTTAAAGAAAAATAACAAGATATTGCAGGAAATTTCATAAAAACTTTGATTCAAATTTATATAATTACTATTTTAACAGTTCCGTAAATATAACCTATTGTGATCAGATGAAGAGTTTCCTATCGTCAAATCTGCAAAGAATAAAAAACAAAATGCCACAAAAAATAGTAACGAATGTGATGTGAGTGACAACTCTAATTTGCATATCATTGTTTTGTGTATATGACTGTTTTGAGTAAAAACAACAAGGGAAATTACTCTATTCAAATAATTTTTAGTTGATGTGGACTTGACTTTTAACTCTACCCCTCCCATCCCAAATAAGAGTAGAAATAATCTAATCAAGAACTTGAAAATGAGCAGCAATTAAGAAGCAAGATTTGATAAATACAGGTCTGAATAGAAATAAAAAGAGAAAAAAAGATGGGTAGGGACGGGGAAGGAATTAAAAAAAATGCCCAGAAAAAAAAATCCGAGTTTCGAACCAGGGTCCTCGCACATGACAAAACATTGGCCAACGCATTTGGCCACAGACCATTACCCTACCGGAGTGGCATTTTTAAGATATATGAAATAAAGTCCGCTCGCCGCTGTTGCCTAATAATGCTTCGGCAATTTCGGTCATTTCGCGATGGATATTGCCGTGCTTTTTTTGTGGTTCCTGACTTTGCTACTTAATGAAATTTCATAATTTTTGTTCAGTCATAAGGAAGAATGTCTATGCTTTATATTGATTATAATATTAATGTGACGCAAGTGTAATTTCTACGTGAAAATATGCTTTGTTTATTCACATATATTTCTTGAAAAAAAAAAATCTAAGCTAAATATCGGTTACCAAAATACGTTAAATGTGCACTTTTTTTCACTGTTCAGTAAATTCAAACTTTTATCTATATAACAAGACCAATATTAAGAGCAATAAACAATTCTAAGAGCAAAAAACGGTGATTGGAAAGATCGTCTCCAATGGGCTGCTGTCAGCTCAGCTGCTCACTGCTCATTGTGTGACGTCACTCAGCTGGAGCTCGCAAGAGGACCGGTGGAAGGCAGAAATATGGCATGAAAATAAACCATTTTTGAGAGCTGATTTCTGCAAACTCTGATCACTATTTTGAAAAGTGAAGTTATATATCTGATTAGTAATACTTCCCCTTTACAATGATGACCACATAAAGTCATTATAAAATACTTTTGATTCTTCGGATGTATACTTTAAGCATGTTGGGTCGGCTCTTCGGTCAAGAGCGCGGGTGCTGTGTGTATCATCGCACGGTGCAAGCTTCTGTGTCAAATACGCGCGAAACGACTAATAACAGGCTACAAAAATCACTCGACCATGCTGCCGCTATGCGAATTCGGTGTGCGAAAATTACGTAACTTTCACCGAAATTAACGCTACACCGTAATGACGATTTCGTGTTATTTTACTACACTGATTATTGAAAAATTAAAGGCAGTAATTAGATTCTTATGGGATAAATCGATCACCCATGGGTCAAAGATAGAGAAACTGATATTGTGAAATTGCATCATCAAAAATAAAATTGTGGAAAAAACTTTTGCATTTTCATGTATCGTACGGGAAATTGCCAAAAATAGGTTCGGAAAAAACTAGCGCTGCCCCTATTATGGATCATGAAAATGTTGTAGATATTATTTGGAACCATCAATGATACATTATTCCATTGACCTGCAATATTTTCAATCTTCTCGTGCTTTGCCAATAATAGTTTCAGGCAGTGTTTGTACTTGACTATTTAATTAGCAAAATTATTGAAAATTGAAAATTCCATTGTTTCCCCCCAAAAAAACTATATCTGACTTCACTTTTGGTTAAAACTCATAATTTTCATAAAATTTAGGTATCATAGTGAAATATTACACTACTTATTGAAAGCATGTTGAAATTTATGATATTTTTGAAGTTCTAGTGTGGAATCGCCCCTAGGGTGTTTCCCTGGGGTGTTCACCCGTGCATTCTTAGTCGAAACAAGAGGTCTGAATTGACACATTCGTTCAAGACTACATGTGATTTTTATCCCATATCAAGCATAAGTTTTCGAGGCTGTTTTTATCATCATTTATCGTGGATAAAATATGTTATGAAAATTACAAAGTTGATTACTGGGATCTTAGGTTTTTTCGCCGAATTGCTTATTGTGTTCAATTACACACTGACATCAGCGTAAAGGGTTCTTTCCTATTAATATTCTTCCCGTGGTCGTCCGTTATTTCATTCACTGACATGGTTATTCGTGATCGTAAATGAGTTTCTGACAATTGGAGACCTTTCGTTTTCTGTGACGAGCCATGTGGACGTACGAGATTAAGGAATGTTGGGAGCGCTGCGCATGCGCGAAGTAATTTGTGACCAGCCTTCTCATTCACTGCCCAAATTTGTGACTCGTATTTGAGGGTTTTGACGTTCGGTGTCATAGTGCTCGAACGAGCGCTAGTTCGTACATGATGACGTCATCCAAGCTTAGCAAAAATGAATGAAGCCCCATCAACATTCGAGTTTCGTTGATTCAGCAGGGCTGGTAAACTGCAAATTACTGCTTGTTACCAGCTTTTCCATTACATTTAGTGTGTCCTGTTTTCAGACACTACATATCCGATAGGTAATTGATGTTCTATTTCCAAACAGCTGTGTTTTTTTCGGCTTTTTGCGCAAGGGTGCAAATGTTGCACCCACAGTCGCCCCACTGGTTCGTAGCGTGATGCTACGCCTGATTCTCCGGCCGAGCATCGGCCCACGGCCCGCTCGCTATCACGCTGATATATGCTGTGGCCTGGTACGGGTACGTCGACTTAAATCGAAACTGTTTTCATCAATGTACGAACGTGATACTAAACGAGCGGTGTCACCACTTCCGGTGAACTAGGACTACGTTGCAGTCGCAGACAATCGAAAGCTCCTTTTTGGAGCTGGTATTTGTCGATGTTTGCCCTACATTCCGGAGGCGAAATTATTTTTCCCACCGAGTTCTGGACCGACATATGAATATTCATGACTTGCGTCTTCGGATTGAGAGTACGCATGCGCGTGGACTTGGCCTCGACCAGTGCCGATCGTAAGCATTCACGTTGCTCAGAATGAATTAGCATCGTCAAATTACCGGTACCCTTACATAGTTACATAGGCCTTATAGGCTTAGATCTATATATACATCATAAGTTTCGGTTATCCGAAGGTTCCTTGGCCCGAAAACGAAATAAGGTTCGTTAGTCCGAAAATGAAATAAGGACCGGTTTTCTGAAAATTAAATTAATTCATTTTTTAGTAACAAAACGGTGTAGCAATAAAAGAACAACAAGACATTATTCAACAATAGTTTCAACAGAGGTTGATGCGTGTGTATTTTGTGGTAAAAGCATTTATTGCATCAAAAATTGGCGCTTGGATCAAACATCTTATTTTCTCTGAGAAATTGCTGCATGATAGTGCGATTTAATTTAGAATATTGAGGGCTGTGTATTGGTCTCACAAGAGTAACCTCCGTATAAGGGATTTATTTAGGGGTTGGGTGTCATTTTTAAAAGATTCTGCTGGTCATGATAAATAAATTCCCCGTAGGAAAAATTGCCTTTTTCAATAAGGAAAATGACCCTTTTTTAAATAAAATGTGCAATTTTTTCGAAATAAATACTCTTTTTGAGGTACGACTTATTATATATTTCAGGTTAGAAAACCTCTTTTCTTTTTGCTCACGCTCGCCTCATTTCTTATGTAGTAATGTACTCACTTTTTATTCTGGCTATAAAAATGCTTAAAATGTCCGGTTTTCAGATTAGACTATCTTTTATTCTAGGTTCGTGCTTCGTGCTCTTTTTCATGATTATGATAACATCTTGGATTTTTTAGTTTTAATTAATTTTGAAGTGTCCAAAGGTTTGAGCTTGCAATTAGCGCTCACAACATCTCGCGCAGGATTCCATTTAGTTTTAACAGTATGGCCTAATTAGTCTCATAATTGACCAAAAAGCGGGTTTAAGAATTTTAGATAAAAAATTTAACCGTGTAAAATCCTAGATATCAGAGGTCACTTCGAAAAAAGCTTTGCTCAACTGAATTACTACAAAACACACAACGACATCACACAAATGACAATCTTATGGCGAAAATATAACAAAAATGCCCATTTAGACATAAAAGTTGCCCATTTTGGCCCCTAAAAAAAGGTTACGTTCCCTGCCTTCCAATCCTCATATAAATTGAAAATTAAAGGAGAATGAAACCCTTGAAACCAGCTGAATCCATATCAAAGAGAAAAATCAAAGAAACATATTGTTGAAAGTTTGAGGAAGATTGAATGAATAATAAGAAAGTTATGAGCATTTGAATATTGAGATCACTAATGCCATGTAGATCCTCCTATTGGCAATGCGACCAAGATATGTGATGTCACACACGTACGACTCCCTCATTGCTTTAGTACTTATTTCACTTATATTCTCACTTTTATAGAACCTATCACAAGGTGAGGTGTTCTCTTTATGAGAGGACAAGTACAGAGGTTTCACAACATTATATCATTGATGAATCGTTTGTCATATGATTAGAAAGAGCAAAATATTTTCAGTGTCCAAAAGGGGAGAGTTGTTCATCTGTGAAATCATAGATCTTGGTTGCGTTGCCAATGGGAGGATCTCCATAGCATTAGTGATCTCGACATTCAAATGCTCATAACTCTTCTATTGCTAGTCCTATTTTACTCAAACTTTTGTTGATCTTATTCTTTGATTTTTCTGCTTTCACAAAAGCTAACTTGCTCCAAGAGTTTCATTCTCCTTTAAACGGTGTCCCCCCACGCTTGATGCTCTGGTTTCCTGTTTTAGTCACATATTATGTCACTTTTCGGATCAACGAACCGTTAAAATAATAAACCTTATTTCATCTTTTGATTAAAAAACCTCCGAAATACCGACTCCTATTTCGTTGTCGGAATAACGAAGACCAAGAAATTTTTGTGAAAGCAGTACAATCGATGAAAGAAATCAATGAAAGTTGAAAAAAAAATAACAAGTAATAAAATAATCAGCATGTGAGTGTTGAGATTGCTAATGAGGTGGACATTCTTCCTATGTGATTGCGACCAACATTTGTGATACATGTATCATACTTATAAAAACTCCTCAATTACTTTTAAATGTTCTTTTATGAGGTATATCCATTTTAGATGACATAGTCTTGTTTTTATTGGTCCAGGGGGAAGTTTATTTGAGGCTTCGTAAAAAAGCCAATGACGAAGAGCTTGTACTATCATAAGAATGGATTTAAAAAAACAATTAAGTTTCGGGGTATATTATCAATAAACAAAAGGGGAAATTTGTAGTTCTGCGACTTCACAAATCTGAGTGGTATTGCTAATAGGAGGATCTCCATTTTAACAGAATTAGTAATTTAGAAATTCAGATATTCATAACGTTCTTTATTGCTTGTCCAATTGTTCCTGAACTTTTGTTGATCATTTCTTCTATTTTTGGTACAAGCCGACCTGTTGCAAGGGTTTTGTGCTCGGTCAAAGTAGCAATCGTAGGCCTACCTGGATGTGCGCAGTATAGGTTGACTTTATCTCTCATCGCCGGTGGTGTTCTGACTTCATATTCAGGATGATCACGAGTTAGATACTTGGGAAGAGGCTGCACTAATTCCCCGGTGTGCTCGGAAATGGTTTGAGGGCAGGCGATGTCTGGTATTGTTTCACATGTTTGGCCACCGAATACACCTGCTTCAGGGTAATCATGAGGGAAAAAACGAAGGATAAATAAGAAGCTGGCTGACACTGGCGTAACTTCTTTTCTTTCTTTTTTCTTCTTCTTGCTCTTCTTTGTCTGTATGCTTTCTCCTTGTTTATTTTTTTTTAGATTTCAGCCTATAAAGAGCTGTAAAATATGAAGGTGATATTTTACGCATGATCTACAAAATACTTTTTATAGTGCAATTAATGGACTAAGGCCGCGCAAGAGAGTTGCATTAAAAAAAAAAATAATAAGGAGGTCCGGCGTATTTTTCGATCATTCCTCTTTCTCCTTACCATTTGTTTAAAGTAATAACAACATTATTTGTACAAATAAAATGGTCCCCGAGTAAGTTTGAAAGGGTTTAACGTTATGTCTTACCGTAAAACTCGTGGTTCAGTATGACGAACACAGAGAAGGCCGTCACCCCTAAATAATGCTTAAAGAGGAAGAAAGAGAAACGAAAATTTAACAAACTGTGAAATATTACACATGTACAGTTCACGTGTTACATTAATGTGAGAAATCGTGTACAACAACTTTTTTTTAATTTATGTGCTGTGAATGTTTTTATTATTATTATTGACAATTATTAATTATAAAAATGGTGAAGATATGATAATAATGAATAATATTGATGAAATGAGAGATAAAGGTATTTATTTGCCTTACAACTATAAGCAAATCGAATGCATGTATGAGTATCGCTTAAATTTTCCAAAAATATTGCTCAATAATTAAAATGTTGTCGCAAGAAACACAGTCGAATGATTAATCCCTCAATTGTAACAATAACATAAGAAAAAGTGTAATACAATGTAACTCAAATAGTTAAGAACGAAGGAGAAACATGCATATGTCTGTATAGATACATAATTATGTGTGTGAACTAGTCTAGATGTGGAAATGTGTGACTATTTTTCCTGCCAGCATCCAGCTCAAAGGTGCGTAAAAATGAATAGGACTAAAAACATTATAATTGTGAAAAAGACGTCATACAAACCATTCTTATACACAAGTGAGATCTTCGCTAAAGTTTGGATAGTTATGTCTGGATATTCAAGTACGACCCGACTCTACCGAATTATCAGTTGAGCCAAAGTACATCTCCTTATATTGTGGCGTTCTTCTTTTATTGGTAATGAAATGTAAATAACCATAATCAGCCTAATTTGAACGATTTGATTAGAACAGGTCTTTGGCTTTCCGCATGAGGAAAAGCCGACAGCGCGCTCTCCTCCGCGATCGTACGCCACGATTTTACCAATCGTCATAATTACATTTCCACTTTAATTATCTGCGTTGGAAAAAAAATTGAACAATAGTAGTGAATTACAATACAATACACAACTCACAATAATAAAGGCATCTTGACACTCTTTGAAAATGAGTTTAATAAAGGTGTTAAAGCATGTTTCCAGCTTCAAATCACCCAAGGCTTCGATCTCTGATGCTATGATATGGAGTATGTGAAATACACCGCATGTGTAGATTAGCTGATTATGAGGATAACCATAATTTTTGTTTTCTTTTATTTTATTTTTTCAGCATTATTGAACCAATATCGAAACACATATTGTGCAGAGACAATTTGATATATTAGCATAATTCTTTGGGAAAAAATAATTCAATTTTTTAAACTGGATCTCAGATATGGTTTCGCTGTTATTTGGACGATTACATCGTGGAATGGGACGCCTCAGTCCTACATGCGCTCACAGTCTTACACACTTGTAAACTATATCATAAAGCTCTATTTACACGAACCTTAAAGTTTATATGGTTTATTTTGGCCTTGATTACACTGATCAACTTTTTTTTCATGTTCTATTATATCATACTCATTTTTATTGCGTACTTGAAGTATGATGATTTGAATACATTCTCTTGCATGTGGAAGGGTTCAGTTGGTAGATGTGAACAATGATTATCAACCGATACCGAACCTATTGCATTGTAGAAATCACAACGCAATATAATAAATAAACTAATCTGCAATTTGTACTAGGCCTGAAGGTCAATCTACAATCAACAGTCTATCCTCATAATAACATTTTGCATTAATACTTCATAATCACCCATCTACAATCAACAGTCTATCCTTATAATGACATTTTGCGTTAAATCTCCATAATCACCAAAGTTACTACAAGGGGAAGATTGGACAGTAGATAGACCGCGTAATGAAACGCTCTACAGCGTTGAGTAAGTAACGACCTTTTTTGACCTTCAAGTTTGCGTATCGCGAGATGGTTGTGTACAAAACATATCAGAGAAATGGTGAAGGGGTGAAGGAATAGACGAATTTTACATTTCATTTTTTTTCTTCAATTTTTTCCCCTTTAAATTTGAGACGAATACATTTCAGAGGTTTATTGGTAATAAAACGTGGAATTATTTCCATGCGCCACCCTTGAACCCTCTCCAAACTTCCTTCTCTCATTTTCCCCATATGTTTTATACACAGCGCGTGCCGATATGCGAAGGTTTACATACTTAACGCTGATTGGCGCCCTTCCCCATAAGCATTTATCGAGCGTTTAAAAAATCGTCGAAGTGTCCGATCTTCCCCTTGTAGTATCTTTGTAATCACACATCTACAATCAACAGTCTATCCTCATAATGACATTTTACATTTAGTTTTCGTAATCATCAGGACAAAACCCCATGATTGCATGGAATAATTTCCTAATCATCCTTAATTACATTTCATCATGCTTATGATTTATTCCATTGCCGAACTTGAACTCTGATAATATGAATACATTTTGTGTGTGTGTGTGTTCTTTCTGTTGCCGCAACCAATGTTTACCTTAAAGGTGATGAATTCCTCAGTTCAATCGAGTAAACAGTTGAATGTTGAAATGGCAACGAACAAAGAAATGACCAGGTTCACGAGCTATTAGAAAAATCGAACAATTATTTCACTGAGCCCTGACCGTTGTGATTGGAATGGAATGGAAATGGAGGTGGACTTTCGAGCTATTGATACCTGATGCTAACTAAGGAGAATGCAAGTTGCACCTCATTTACATTTGCTCTACGGCGGCCGTGCAGCAATTTAAGCCACCCTTATACTTTGGTCACATTTGTTCTACGGCGGCCGTACGGCGAGTAGAAAACAGCCGTTTTATTCATTTTTATTCAAACCACCTATATGTAGTTGGTACCAAAAAAAATGTTAAAACGGCTGTTTTCGACTCGCCGTATGGCCGCTGTAGAACATATGTGACGAAGGTATTATCTAGCTCGTACAAAAAACAACTGTTTTAGACTCGCCGTACAGTACCATTTAACCAAGCTATTCAACATGGGTTTGATGATAGTAAAATAAACAACATGAACATACTATTGATACCTGATGCTAACTGTTCTGTACTTGATAATCTGAGTAGATACCGGTTAACTGTTTAATTCGATTTTGTCATGAGTTTCAGTCATGCTGCTTTAAGTATACTTGCAAGAAACACAAACAAAAGGTTCGAAGAAATACATGTTTTTATTACGAAAGATTACAATTTTTCAAAATATTCAATAAAACTTAAATACACCTATTAACGCCGGAGAAAATATTTCAAAAAAACATATTTAATAAGTTTTCATTGAGATAGAACTAAAAGCAGCCACAAGTAGTCGTGATTCATTGAATAAAACGGAATGAGTACCCTAATAATTTTTGTAGCTGAAAAAACGTTTTTTCTGACGAATTTTGGGACTACTTTGATGAAAAGGGGAAAGTTTTCTTAAACACTTTTCAATCACCGACTCTTTTTATTTTATTTTTAAAGATGAAATAAAATAGGTAAATGGGCTTCTTTTTATTCTAAAAACACATACTGTATATATATATTTTGTTGCTGCTTTCTAAACCTTGCCATGTTAGCAAAGCTATTTTCTGCATATTTTTGGTCAAAGAAGTTTGGATCTACGGCGACTTAAATTCCTATTCAAACTGGGGGAACGTTAATAATGAATATCTTTGTCTTTTATACATCGGAAACATTCTGAAAATATTGCAAGACCACTTTGGACTTTATGTTAATCTTTATATCCAGACAATTGATATGTTGCCGCCATTCACCATTCCCCGATATGTTGTTCTTGAATCACATTTACTTATGTTTTTTTTTCTCTTCTTGATTTCCTTTTACAGAGAAACCAGACTTGAATACGCGCACTACGGTCAACGCCGAGCTGACGTCGTCGTCCTTCAAAGATCCCGACATGTCGTCGACCATCCCGGTCTCCTACTCCCGTGACCACGCCTACCATTGACCTGCCCGTTGACAGTCCAGCAACAGACCGATCCCTGCCCATCGCTTCTGAGGACCTGTCCGTGCCCTCCAGTCTCGACGTAGTGTCACCGGTACCAGACGCTGGTAACATCCATGATATATCACGATACTTCGCCAACCTGTCCACGGATCTCGACAGCGATAACGAGTCTGGCTCAGTTCTTCCTCATCGATCTGAGTGCCTGTCAGCTTTCCAACCTGTCTCCCAGTCCGTTCCCGCTTCGCAAGTTGGCATAACTACGGAACCAACCCACGAGGACTGGAGGACATTGTGGTTCAGCTGGTGACTGAGACGAGGGCAATCCACCACTAGAACGCTGTCCTCCACCAGCAGAACCAGACGCTTCAGCAGCAAAACCAGGCCATGTAAGAGGCATAACCTTTTTTTTTCTTTTTTTTTATATATATACAATATTTTCTTATGGTTTTTTGTCAATTCGAGGGTGCTGATTCCGAATCTGAATGATGCCACTCGTGTAACCTTGAGCATTTTCCGCAAATTGCCAAATTCCAATATGGCCTCCAAAATATGCAAATTACCCATGAAAATCATAAAATTGTCCGCACATTGGCTATGAAATGCATGAAATTGTGTGGCATGAGTGAAATACTCTCTGAAAAAATAATTTTTGACAAAATATTTATTTTCCTGATATTCAAAATGGCTGCCATAGGCCCTTGTATACTCTATTATGTACAATATGAATAGGGAAAACGAATTTTCACAAAAATGAGCACTAAACTGCAAAAAATCGCGATGTATGAACGAAGTAATATATGCAAATCATTATAACTAATGAGATATATCATTTATTATGTCATATATGGGAACATTGCTGTATTTTGATATCTAAAATAGCCACCACTGGCCCAAACAGTATTGCATACAATGGCAATGGGGTCCAAAACATTCACAAGAGTGATCACTAAAATGCATATTATTAAGATTAAACGAGTAGAATACTGACTAGCCATGTATGTGATGAATGTTGTATTTTGATATTCAAAATGGCTGCCAAAGGTCCTAAAAGTATTATGCGCAATGAAAAAGGGGAGCAAAGAAATCACAGGAGTGAGCACTAAAATGCATATATATATGTGATAAATTACTGGGATACTGTCTAAAATCGTATTTTCTAACGAAATATATCATTCAGGTTTCAAGTTTGTGTTAACTACTGTATTTTGACTTTCAAAATGGCCGCCATAGACATTAACTGTAATATGTACAATGCAAAGTGGGAAACCAATATTCACAGGAGTGAGCACCATAAATGCACGTAATAGTGATATATGAGTAAAGTACTGTCTGAAAGCATAATTTCTATTAAGATATATCATTTATTCTGCCAGTTAGGTGATAAATACTGTTATTTGAAAGTCAAAATGGCCGCTACAGGCCCTTACGGTATAATGCACAATGTGAATGGGAACAAATCATTTCAACAGAATTTGGCTTTCCTTCACTGACACAGTGAAGGAATTATATTATCATGATCATCAATTACAAAACAGATGAACATGATGAACTTATAAAACTTACATGACTTGTCCAATATCACATGAATCATGATATCCCTTATTTTTCCTTTGGCTTTATAATGACTGCTAAGTGCAGAAAAGGGGGAAACGGCCGTTGACTATTTTAACTGGTACTGGCTGGTTGGTCCCGTAGTCAGTTAGCATGCATGTGTTGCAGGCCTACATTCACAATGATCACGATGGTCAGAGAACAATTTCCCTTCTTCCTCTCAATTCTCTCTTATCATGCTTATCATTACATGTATCATGTGTATACCAGGGAGATGGGGTTTGGTGTGTGCATGTAAGGAAAGATACCTGAGGTATAGGCCTTAGTTTGTGTGTAAGTTCATTAAAGTATACATCCAAAGAAAATTCACGAAAGTGATGATTATAGACAAATTATATATGAATGGAAAGGTCTTGTCTTTTTATACACAAATATGTCACTAAAAAGTCTTATTGATGTCGTGGAAATGCAAGAAATGAAATTATTAGAGACCCTTCTCAGCCCCCCAGCCGCCCCCAGACAGACAATAACGCGATCAAATACAGTCGAGAATAATGACGTCACATGATGATCGACTCACTCAGCCGCTCTCTAGCTCTGTGCAAGCCAGCAGTACACTGATAGCTGATTCACCTTCCTGGTCTCTATTTTTCTTCGAATTTACCGTTTTCTTCATGTATTGTGATATCCGAATTCTGTTTTCGACAACTTCAGACTATAAGGGAACCAGAACTGTGTTTTTTTATCCGGTTTTTATTGAATTGTGAACTGGAAAGATCAATTTTGTCCACTCGACAGTCTTCGTTGTGTTGCTCTACTAACTATTGAAAAACTCCAAGCTGCACGGTCCCATTCACTTGCTCCCGATGCATGTTGCAGGTTACGCTGTTTGATCCAGTCAAAAGTCAAGGTAAGCATGTTTGGAAACTGTACTTGTTCTGACGATGCATTCAGGTCAGATGACAGATACAGATCTGATATAAGTTTAGAATCATGCATTTTGGCGTATACTATTAAAATTAAAAAGTCTTTATTTCAGAAATAATGTTTTTGCACAATTCCAGCAGATTTTTTCTTCAGATTTCTAAAACTAGTCAGGACTCAGGCAGGCGATTAAATTATTTAGGAGCACTGGTATGGACCATGGCTGAAAATCTGCTGTTTCAGAGGAATGTTTAAGTTTTTATTATACACAGAATTATATCACCATGATGCCGATGTCATGAAGCCAGACAAATTTTCAGCAGTGATTACCCTGATTCCTGGCCAAAATCACTCACACGTATTGCGAGGTTAGTATTAGTATACTAACCTCGCACCACGAACCGCGTTTGGCAGTGGATTTCTAACTAGTGGGTCGCGCGTGCTGGGATCTCACTTCTTGGGTCCACAACACACGACTTCTATGGCTTGAATTTTCTGTGCGCGGCGGCATGTAATGAACCCTTGGGTGGGCCAAAATTAGAGTCTGGTGTTTCTTTCTGATTAGAGTGTTGCTGCATATATGCATGCGTAATGACTTCAACAATGAAGATAAATGCAATCTTTGTAATGACACAGAGACTCAGAGAGCACCGTACCTCAAGTGATGTTCGTGTAGTCTCCACTTCACTACTGATACAGCCTACACTACGCTACACACCTACCCGGGTAGGTGTGGCGTACATGTACGGTAGTGTAGCGGTATTGAAGTGGAGTGGGGCCTACACAGACATCACTTGAGGTAGAGCACCAGTGTTCTGAGTGGAACTTTTCAGGTGTCTTAACCTACTATCATTTGTTGTTGACCGGGAATTACATGCTACCGCACGTCATCAATCATCACGATAATTAAATTCATACTTTGATTTGATTATTTAAACTATTTCTTTTTTTCTCTCTTCTACACACAGATCTGCACACTTGCTGACTCTGGTGACTTCTGGTCTCTGCTTGCTACCTCAATCTGGGAGATTCCATCATGTCCTTTTACTATGATTTGGATATAGCCATTTTTTTCTTCACTCTTTCCAGGACCTACGGTTTGCAAGTTGTGGACTGATAATGATACAAAAGAAAAATTTTCTTTATCAATCTTGGAAACAATTTTGAGCACAGTTTTGGAGAGAACTAAGAAATTTGACTTGGACAGGAATACAGCTTGTCAAAAATAATAACACACAATTTAAAACGAAAGAACAATTTTAATGTTACTAGGGCATTTTGCGAGAAATGTTATACTCAATCACGTCCCAAATCAAGGGTAAGTCCTTTGATTAAACATGTAGTTGAATTGCGATTGCAACTCGACCTTATTACGCTTGAATTTGAATTTAAGACTTACGCTTGATTTGCAATTGAACATAAGTTTCTTGCAGTGCCCCATAATTATGTTTTGTTATCAGATATTTAACGTGCTGATTTTTCTCGAAAGGTATAATATATTTGTCCTTTTAAACGGTATTTGAATATAATAATAATAATAATGCTCAATTCTTGTATAGCGCATCACACATAGCATAGCATGTCCCTATGCGCTTAAAGAAGGAATAGTGTAAGGTATTTGAATTTGAATATGGGTACGCCTTTTATTTGTTTTCCACAATATTTATTGCATGTATGAACAGAAGTGAAATATTTATTGTGAAGCACTGTGAATGTTGTGTGCAGTTGTGTGATAGTTAATCATTTTTGTTATAAGACTGAAAGCCTGGTGGATGTGAGGAAGTGGCCTGGATGAAAGAAAAGTGAACATGTGTCCAATTACCGATTTGCATATTCTAAGACAATTTTGTTTCTGGATAAATTTTGCTATGCATTCCCTACATTAAGAGTAAAGGAGAAGTCCACGCAATCAAAAATTTATTTGAATTTAAAGAAAAATAACAAGATATTGCAGGAAATTTCATAAAAACTTTGATTCAAATTTATATAATTACTATTTTAACAGTTCCGTAAATATAACCTATTGTGATCAGATGAAGAGTTTCCTATCGTCAAATCTGCAAAGAATAAAAAACAAAATGCCACAAAAAATAGTAACGAATGTGATGTGAGTGACAACTCTAATTTGCATATCATTGTTTTGTGTATATGACTGTTTTGAGTAAAAACAACAAGGGAAATTACTCTATTCAAATAATTTTTAGTTGATGTGGACTTGACTTTTAACTCTACCCCTCCCATCCCAAATAAGAGTAGAAATAATCTAATCAAGAACTTGAAAATGAGCAGCAATTAAGAAGCAAGATTTGATAAATACAGGTCTGAATAGAAATAAAAAGAGAAAAAAAGATGGGTAGGGACGGGGAAGGAATTAAAAAAAATGCCCAGAAAAAAAAATCCGAGTTTCGAACCAGGGTCCTCGCACATGACAAAACATTGGCCAACGCATTTGGCCACAGACCATTACCCTACCGGAGTGGCATTTTTAAGATATATGAAATAAAGTCCGCTCGCCGCTGTTGCCTAATAATGCTTCGGCAATTTCGGTCATTTCGCGATGGATATTGCCGTGCTTTTTTTGTGGTTCCTGACTTTGCTACTTAATGAAATTTCATAATTTTTGTTCAGTCATAAGGAAGAATGTCTATGCTTTATATTGATTATAATATTAATGTGACGCAAGTGTAATTTCTACGTGAAAATATGCTTTGTTTATTCACATATATTTCTTGAAAAAAAAAAATCTAAGCTAAATATCGGTTACCAAAATACGTTAAATGTGCACTTTTTTTCACTGTTCAGTAAATTCAAACTTTTATCTATATAACAAGACCAATATTAAGAGCAATAAACAATTCTAAGAGCAAAAAACGGTGATTGGAAAGATCGTCTCCAATGGGCTGCTGTCAGCTCAGCTGCTCACTGCTCATTGTGTGACGTCACTCAGCTGGAGCTCGCAAGAGGACCGGTGGAAGGCAGAAATATGGCATGAAAATAAACCATTTTTGAGAGCTGATTTCTGCAAACTCTGATCACTATTTTGAAAAGTGAAGTTATATATCTGATTAGTAATACTTCCCCTTTACAATGATGACCACATAAAGTCATTATAAAATACTTTTGATTCTTCGGATGTATACTTTAAGCATGTTGGGTCGGCTCTTCGGTCAAGAGCGCGGGTGCTGTGTGTATCATCGCACGGTGCAAGCTTCTGTGTCAAATACGCGCGAAACGACTAATAACAGGCTACAAAAATCACTCGACCATGCTGCCGCTATGCGAATTCGGTGTGCGAAAATTACGTAACTTTCACCGAAATTAACGCTACACCGTAATGACGATTTCGTGTTATTTTACTACACTGATTATTGAAAAATTAAAGGCAGTAATTAGATTCTTATGGGATAAATCGATCACCCATGGGTCAAAGATAGAGAAACTGATATTGTGAAATTGCATCATCAAAAATAAAATTGTGGAAAAAACTTTTGCATTTTCATGTATCGTACGGGAAATTGCCAAAAATAGGTTCGGAAAAAACTAGCGCTGCCCCTATTATGGATCATGAAAATGTTGTAGATATTATTTGGAACCATCAATGATACATTATTCCATTGACCTGCAATATTTTCAATCTTCTCGTGCTTTGCCAATAATAGTTTCAGGCAGTGTTTGTACTTGACTATTTAATTAGCAAAATTATTGAAAATTGAAAATTCCATTGTTTCCCCCCAAAAAAACTATATCTGACTTCACTTTTGGTTAAAACTCATAATTTTCATAAAATTTAGGTATCATAGTGAAATATTACACTACTTATTGAAAGCATGTTGAAATTTATGATATTTTTGAAGTTCTAGTGTGGAATCGCCCCTAGGGTGTTTCCCTGGGGTGTTCACCCGTGCATTCTTAGTCGAAACAAGAGGTCTGAATTGACACATTCGTTCAAGACTACATGTGATTTTTATCCCATATCAAGCATAAGTTTTCGAGGCTGTTTTTATCATCATTTATCGTGGATAAAATATGTTATGAAAATTACAAAGTTGATTACTGGGATCTTAGGTTTTTTCGCCGAATTGCTTATTGTGTTCAATTACACACTGACATCAGCGTAAAGGGTTCTTTCCTATTAATATTCTTCCCGTGGTCGTCCGTTATTTCATTCACTGACATGGTTATTCGTGATCGTAAATGAGTTTCTGACAATTGGAGACCTTTCGTTTTCTGTGACGAGCCATGTGGACGTACGAGATTAAGGAATGTTGGGAGCGCTGCGCATGCGCGAAGTAATTTGTGACCAGCCTTCTCATTCACTGCCCAAATTTGTGACTCGTATTTGAGGGTTTTGACGTTCGGTGTCATAGTGCTCGAACGAGCGCTAGTTCGTACATGATGACGTCATCCAAGCTTAGCAAAAATGAATGAAGCCCCATCAACATTCGAGTTTCGTTGATTCAGCAGGGCTGGTAAACTGCAAATTACTGCTTGTTACCAGCTTTTCCATTACATTTAGTGTGTCCTGTTTTCAGACACTACATATCCGATAGGTAATTGATGTTCTATTTCCAAACAGCTGTGTTTTTTTCGGCTTTTTGCGCAAGGGTGCAAATGTTGCACCCACAGTCGCCCCACTGGTTCGTAGCGTGATGCTACGCCTGATTCTCCGGCCGAGCATCGGCCCACGGCCCGCTCGCTATCACGCTGATATATGCTGTGGCCTGGTACGGGTACGTCGACTTAAATCGAAACTGTTTTCATCAATGTACGAACGTGATACTAAACGAGCGGTGTCACCACTTCCGGTGAACTAGGACTACGTTGCAGTCGCAGACAATCGAAAGCTCCTTTTTGGAGCTGGTATTTGTCGATGTTTGCCCTACATTCCGGAGGCGAAATTATTTTTCCCACCGAGTTCTGGACCGACATATGAATATTCATGACTTGCGTCTTCGGATTGAGAGTACGCATGCGCGTGGACTTGGCCTCGACCAGTGCCGATCGTAAGCATTCACGTTGCTCAGAATGAATTAGCATCGTCAAATTACCGGTACCCTTACATAGTTACATAGGCCTTATAGGCTTAGATCTATATATACATCCAATTCTTAAACACTTATCAAACTAGCTGCCATTAATGGCAAGACATGTGCTAGGGTAGGGCTAGCTTAGGCTAGCGCATTAACTTTACCTCAAATCTGGACCTGTCTAATGCCTAATACTAATAGGAATAGCCGACTAATGCCATGGTTAACTTCGAACTTGTTAATTCCGAACTTTACGTTTGATTAGGTTTGGACCAATATTAGCTTATTTACCATGGTTTAATATGTCTAGTCCGTATACAGAACCAGTCCTAGATCTAAAATAAATATCTTAGTTCTGGTCTAGTCTCTAGATCTAGACTCTGATCTACGCGCTATCAGCATGGAACCACTAGTGTACCATAGGGGGGGGGGCAGACTGCCCCCCTGACGAGTCACAACTGATCCAGGGGACGTGCCCCCCCCCCCTTGAGAAGCCAAATTAATCATTTGTAATGTCAAAATGCAACGAAAAAAGACGTATGTCCCCTCTTTTGAACGTGAAGATCTTTTTTTTTTTGAAGACGGGGATCAAGATCACTGACGTTAATTTGTGCCTGACGTTAGAATACGTTCCATGCACGCACTGGTGTACCTAGGATTTTCCAAAAGGGGGGCAAATTTTTTAGAGGATATTTCGTCCGCGAAAAAATGTGACAAGCCCCCCCCCCAAAAAAAAAAAAGGGTATTCACCCCAAATTATGGATTTCTTAGCTGAAAATAAAATTGACAAGCAAAAAAAAAAAAAAAAGATTTTCACGTTAAAAAAAGGGGACATACGTCTTTTTCATTGCATTTTTACATTCCAAATTATTAATTTGGCTTCTCAAAGGGGGCACGTCCCCTGAATCAGCTGTGACTCGTCAGAGGGACAGTCTTCCCCCCCCCCCCCCCCCCTTGGTACACTAGTGGTTCCATGCTGATACAGCGTAGATCAGAGTCTAGATATAGAGACTATAGACTAGAACTAAGATTTAAAAAATTTAGATCTAGGACTGGTTTTGTATACGGACTAGACATATTAAACCATGGCAAATAAGCTAATATTTGTCTAAACCTAATTAAACGTGAAGTTCGGAATTAACCAGTTCGAAGTTAACCATGGCATTAGTCGGCTATTCAGTGTTGTAGTCAAGGCTCAAACCTCCAAGGCCAAGGCCAAGGCTTTAATACCCAAGGCCAAGGCTTCAATACCAAAGGCCAAGGCATGGAAACCCAAGGCCGATGCCTGAAAACCTCAAGGCCAAGGCATTTCAAACTTACGATATACAGAACAATGAACTAACAATACTTAGGCGGCAGACATCACACATGGTAAAATGTATGTGAGCGAGGGGACTGAGCGAGAAAAAAATAACATTTGTACATTTAAAACAAAAACAATTTCATGATAGAGACATATTAAAATAATGATATAGTTACCTGTGTACACATAATCCATAATTTTTCTATAGGCGATTTACATTGCAATAATTATTATTACCACGGTCATCTGATCCTGGCATTCTCAACGTATGTTTTTCTCCATGCACTCCCTGGGACAGGGGCAGCAGAAAATTATAATGGGGGGGGGGGTCAACGCCAAAGAGGCACCCATTTATCAAAGTGAGTTTTTTTGTGCAAACAGATACATGTATTTTCAAAATGAGATTATGAACTGCGTGAGGTAATTGTGTGTTTTATAGAAATTAAGTTGAGCAAAGGCCATCTAAAATTATTGTTAATTATAAGATAGATATTTTGCTTTAGGTTTTACTTCTCAGCGAGAAAGCATAGCGAGCAAGCGGTTTTGAAAAAAAAATCAATTCTGATGTTGTAAAACTTGATTTATGGTCAATTATGGGGCTAATCATTGTTGAAATTTCCTTGCGCGATGTTGCCAGCACGAATCACCAGCTCAAACTTCTTGACATGTCGTGTAATAAGACATGGAAATTATTTTATTCTGAGCTGGTTTTGGATGTGTATTTAACTAAAAAATAACTTTGCGCTCGCTAATTCTTTTTATATACTGACCAGTAAAGGAAGCAGTTAATTACTGCATTTTAAATAAGATACATAACTCACCAATAACAAATAATGCGAGCGCAAAGCGCGAGCTCAAAAATTTGTGATATTCCAACCTGAAAACTGGACATTCTAAGCATTTTTTGTGAACGGGAAGAGAACGAGTACAATAATTGATGCGAGTGCAGGAAGCGAGCCAAATAGTTGTGATATTTCAACCATAAAGCAACATTTTATACATTTTTGTAACCATTAGCAGTACTGTACTAAACAATAATTGATGCAAGCACGATTCAAAATCTGCGATTTTCGAACCTTAAAATGTATTATGTTTTATTATTAAAGAAGGTATTTCTTTTTTAAAAAGGGCATATTTCATTTGGAAAAAAAAATCTTACAGGGATTTTTTTTTTTTTTTTTGGGGGGGGGCAAGAGAGCACAAAGCGCAAGCTAAAATTTTCAAATGCTTAAACTGAAAATGAGTCATTTTTAGGACTCTTGTCAGTTTTCATATTTTTTTCTGCTTACAACCACTTTTATTAAACAGTTAATTAATAATTTATTATTAATACTTATTGATAATATTAATAATTATTAAATTATTTTTGGTTAATTATTATTTCTTGAAACCATATTGACACAAAAACCAAATACGTTGTTTATTTCCTTGAAACTGTAAAGAAATGAGATTCAATGTTGAACGATATATGATTAAAAAGAAGTAAACATTTTTCCCCTTTGTTTTGTCAATCTGACCCAAAACAAATATAAAATTTAGAAGAGAGATAGAGAGAAGAAGAAGTCCCACCACCAAGAATAAACTTAGACAAGGGGGGGAAGGGAAAGGAAAAGATGGAGTAAATGTGATATTATTTTTTGAACAATCTGTTGCAAAATTAGCTTTTCTTATAGAAAGAGGGGGACAAATTTTGTTCACTCGCTCGCTTCAATCGCTTTCTTCTTCTTTTTTGACAGAAATTTTGCTCTATATATGTCATGCTTGGCCCCTCAAAGTTTCTGGCTCATCATGCCATTGACATTACCCATTTGGATATGACACAATTGGAGACTGTGTTCAAGTTTACCAAATCTGTTCAGAATATCATTAAGACTTAAAACATTCTTGTTGGCCAAAGAAAATAATACAAGGAAAATCCTAATGGAATAGAAATCAACCTTGTTATCGTTCTTTAGAGTTAGCTATGTTTAAAGTATGAAAATTGTTGTCAAAATTGCAGTCAGATGTAAAAATTATTCTTGTCATCAAAGCACTATTATCTTGATCATGACCATTATTATTTACTGTCATTATCATCATATGATTACAACACATTACCAATACATAATGCTATTTTTCATAACTGATGTATTCTTTGTTTGAATTTCTTGATAATGGTGACAATTACAATTGATGACACTGCTAGTACACTTACTACTGCTGCTGCTACTGTTACTGGTGATTGGTAGTATTGACCATTAGTGTTATTAAATATATATTAAAAAAAACAATTGAAACATTTATAATTACTTATTAAAACAAATGAAAGTACAAAATACAAAATGCCTTGAAAATGTCTTTAAAAAATAAAATTCAAGGCTCAAAATCCTCAAGGCCAAGGCCCTCTCGAGGCCAAGGCTTTGAAAAAGTAGCTAGGCATTAAGGCGCCTTAAGGCCGAGGCCGAGCATCAAGGCACTACAACACTGATTAGTGTAGTAGGTTTCACGGCACACCATGTATCTTTCTTGGGCAGATGTTGGTCCTGAAAAGGACCACCCAATCTCGACGTTTCGACAAGTGTGTTCTTGTCGTCCTCAGGAGAAAACGACAAGAACACACTTGTCGAAACGTCGATATTGGGTGGTCCTTTTCAGGACCAACATCTGCCCAAGAAAGATACATGGTGTACCGTGAAACCTACTACACTATTCTTCTTCGCCATGGAAACCTTCAGAAATTATAACACTGATTAGTACTAGGCATTAATTAGACAGGTCCAGATTTGAGGTAAAGTTAATGCGCTAGCCTAAGCTAGCCCTACCCTAGCACATGTCTTGCCATTAATGGCAGCTAGTTTATTAAGTGTTTAAGAATTGGATATATATATATATATATAGATCTAAGCCTATAAGACCTATGTAACTATGTAAGGGTACCGGTAATTTGACCATGCTAATTCATTCTGAGCAACGCGCATGCGTACTCTCAATCCGAAGACGCAAGTCATGAATATTCATGTGTTGGTCCAGAACTCGGTGGGAAAAATAATTTCGCATTCCGGAGGTCGTCCTAGAACTATTTACTCTATTCTTTCCCTGCATGGTCATCCTTTATTTTATACCCTGATATGCCGTTCAGGCGCGGATCCACGAGATGCAGATAAAAGGGAGAAGAAGAAAGCAAAAATGAAAGAAAAAGGCGAAAAAGGAAGGGATGGAGGGAAGACGAGAAGAAAAGAGATAAGAGAAACAGAAATTAGAAAAGTGAGAGAAGGGGAAGGAAGAGAAGAAAAGACGGGGAACGGGGGAAAAGAGAAAATAAAGGGGGGGGGAAGAAAAGAAATAAGGAAAAGGTGAAATGGAGAAGGGATAAGGAAGGGGAAAATTAAAGAAAGACTAAGAAACGAGAGAGAAAACAGAGGGGATGAAAAAAGCAAGGTGATATAGAAAGAAAAGATGGAAGGTGGAAGGCAAATAAAAGAAAGGAGAAAGAGAAGGGATAAGGGAGGAGAGATTAAAAAGGAAGGGAAAAGAGAGAAAGATAAAATAGAGGGGATAACAGTTACTGAAGGTGAGAAAGAGAGAGGGAAGGGGGACTAAGAAAAGAAACAAGGAAAAGGAGAGAAAAGGATATTACTATTCTTATCAAAATACTGGAACCCCTATTTAATTTTCCTTATCTTTTTATCCCTTCCTCCTTTCCCTCTATCTATCTCAACCACTAGCTCTCATCTCTTCCTGATCTTTATATGTGGATATCATTTCATATGCACCTCTCGGCATCAAATTTTCTTTCAATTTATCGTTTAGTTCTCTCTCAATCCCTCTCTCAAACTATTCTTTCTTTCTTTCCAACATAAGTTGCTATGTTAAGCTTAATGAAGCTACCTATATATTTCCATAGAATACAAGAAACTAATGTTTCACAATACAGTATAACGGAGGGAGTATTAAAAAAAAAGGGGGAAAGGAAAGCAAGAGAAAAAGAGGGGAAAAAGGAACAGAGAAGTGATAAAGGAAAGGGAACAAAAGAAGGAAAAAGGAAAAAGATATAGAGGGAAAGCCGAAGGAGGGGAGGAGAGAAGAAAGGGAAGGGGAGAAAGAACGAAAACAGTGAATAAGTGAGGGGAAATAAAAAGGAGGGGAAAGGAGAGAAAGAGAAAATAGAGCGGGGGAAAATCGAAGGAGAGAAGAAGAGAAGAGATTAAAGGAAAAAAGAAGAAAAGAAAGGAGAAAGGGAGAAAAGGAGAAGGGATCTTTATTAGTGTCCGTCATTATGCGCCTCTCGTCATCAACTCTTCTATCAATTACTCGTTTACTTTTCTCTCAATCCCTCTCTCAAACTATTCTTTCTACATGTACTTCATTCTTCCCTTGTCAACATATATCGCCATGTATAGCCATATGAAACTTTATTTTAAATATGTCCGTAGAATACAAGAATTGGTCATTGTTTCATAGAAATTTGTATACCCGATAGTTCTGCAGTACTTAGTTATGAAACTTGTTTTACTCAGTAATGCTCACGCGTGATGATTAAATGGATTTTCGACTATGTAGAGGTGAACCGGGACGGGGCTTTCATACTTTAACTTGGCTTGAATAACTCCTTTGTTCCCCGAAAAGAATAGTTAGGTTTGATAGTTAGCGTTTGCGTGAGCACCCGCCAAAACTCTTAAAAAAAGAGAATAATGGTTTGTATAGCTCCATTCTTGCTTTGTCGGCAAGTGATAATGAACTCTTTAAGGGTGCGTTTATCCGCCACTTTTTTACCCTAGAATCATGATTTGAATCATGATTCAAATCATGATTCTGCAGAATCACGATTGCGTTTAGTCGAAATTGAATATAATCATCATTAGAATCACAAACATGAAACACGAAAAAAGGGGCGTTTGGAAAGACGTTTCTGCAGAATCACGTACGAAAATGTTCGAATAAACGATATCGTGATTACAATCATGATTATATGACCTCACTGTTGTGTCGGGCTACTTTCGGTTTGACTCTTGCCAAGCTCAAGGCGCTCTATATGCTCATTGTATGTACATGACTATGAATTCATTTCTTGTCATGTTCAAGTTCTGTGTTGGTCATCGCATCGTCCACTACTTTTCATTTTTTGGTCATGTCTTCAACTTCAAGTTCTAGTAAATGAATTAACTGGACAGACAATGATCTCAGTTGTTGTTGCATGAGTATACAGTATCAATATCAAATTGGATCTACGCTGAAATTCACTTCCGAACACCATTTTGGATAAACTAACAAGATGAATAGAAGCATATGGACCCTTTATGATAGAAGTAAACAAAATGAGGTATAGACTGAATTCTGATGGAAGCAAAAGAATTTTCGAGAGCTGAAACACGTGCGAAAAACTTCCTCTGTCAAACTGCGCACTAGTGATGCGCACTGGATTGGCCCGAATCTGAGGAGAAACAGCATTGGAATGAAGGTCGTCTAAACGCTGATTCTGTGATATTGTGATTCATGTTTGTGTTTTGAATCATGATTCAAATCATGATTCAAATCATGATTCTGGCTTGAGGTCGCATAAACGCAGCCTAAGTACCCATTCCACACACTACGTCATAGTAGCTTTCGAAAACATACTTTTCTTCGGGAATGCGTTTAAACATTGAAGCAAAATGTGTTAGGAAAGTTTTTAATAGGTACATATATGTAAATAGCTTTTGTTGTTTTGCTCTGAAGCGTATTGTGCATCTAATCAAGATGGAAAATGCGCTTTACAAATGTCATCATTTATTATTTTGATCTGCCACGTAAAATTGAATTTTGTAATACAGGAAGTTGTGACTTTGTTTTATCATTTTTTTATTAATTGAACTTGTTACGATTCTGCAAAAAAAAAATGAAAATTTAGTTTTAAATTAGATTTCCTTCTTTTATTACAGGAAATATATCAATCAGTAAAACAAAAACAAAACATCTTGCATGTCTTTCTCTCTCAATCCCCCTCTCAAGCTATTACTTCTTCACGTTTTTATTCGTCTCTTGCCAACATATATCGCCATGTATAGCCATATGAAACTATATTTGAGATATTTCCGTAGAATACAAGAATTTGTTATTGTTTCGTTATTATATGCATACAAGATAGTGCTGCAGTATTAAAGGAAAAGTTCACCTCACAAAAAATTGAATTTAATAAAAAAAGGAAAAATCCAACAAGCATAACGCTGAAAATTTCATCAAAATCGGATGTAAACCAAGAAAGTTATGACATTTTAAAATTTCGCTTTAATAAAAAACCCAGTTATATGCACCTCCTGATCGGTATGCAAATGAGAAGACTGATGATGTCATCCACTCACTATTTCTTTTGTATTTTATTATATGAAATGTGAAATATTATAATTTATGTAATTACAATTTATTTTTTTATTTGATGTGATGCGTAGCCTATGCTTAGTTCTTTAATCAAGCTGACTAAATCATTTCCAATTATTCACCATTGCATTAGATCACAACCAAGGCGGGTCAATGACATGATTGAGTTTATAAGAATTGAGTTTATAAAAATGATGATTTTCATTTAAGTTTCTCAAGAGTAGGTATGATGCATTTACTTTAGATGGGGATGTTATACCAGTATCCTTTATTTCATGTACATTTTTCTTTATTTCCCCTTTTTTCAGCGTAATTGTGTAAGGTGTATTATAATGTGAAAAAAATAGTCAGCATGTCCAGCCTGGGTGTGAATAAAAGAAAACATGTTCTTGCACAGCAAAAACTGTGGTGTTAACTGGTGTACATAGAGGACCACACCAGTTATTTAACATCGGTGTTAAATTCGTGATGTTAGTTTTACACTAATAGGTGTTATTATAACACCTATGGTTGTTACATTTACACTCTTTGGTGTTATGTTCAATCTCTAGGGTGTTATTTTAACTCCTCAGGGTGTGGTCCTCTATTAACACCAATTGGTGTCAGTTTTAACACCACAGTTTTAACAGTGTGTGAGTGTCCGATCTGATGTGTAGACATGGACAGAGTCGTTGCAATGTTCTTTTGTTATCCGCTACGTCTGAAAGGTTCTTTTTCATTGTCATTTTGGCCACAACTTTCACAAAACTTCCGCCTTCAATCTTCCATGTTGCTCTAATGATGCGCTGCTGCAAGTCATCAAGATCTGCAGGTGGGGTGCTGTACACATATGACTTCAGGTACCCCCACACGAAGACAGGCATACACTTCGCAGGGCCATGGCAGCAATGCTCCATCGAGCTCAGAAGTGAAGGTAGGACGTCTATGCTACCTCGTTTGAACTGTTACTAGGTCCTAAGGAGGTCCTTTCTACCTCATTAGTACGCACTCTTCAGATGGTGCTTCTGCTACGTTGACTCTAATCACGTTTAAATTCCACGTAGCGGAAAATGTGTCTCCTGAGATCATGCCAGACTATGCCACGCCAATAGCAGTTCTCGCTACGTTCTCAGTACGCTGTTGCAGCTTCCATTGCATCATTGCCATTTTTCAATGAGATAGCTAGAACTACATGGACGTAGCATTGTTGTAAAGGAGGTAATAAAGTACCTAAAATGTATTATTTATTACTTCAAAAAAGGCATTTCATTTTTAAATAGGGCACGTCTTATTTGAAAAAAAAGACTCTTTCCATTTCGAAAAAAAAATAATGTATTTTTTTCCGCTAGAGATTCCTGACGTAGCACGCGCGTGAAAATACCATATCTTTCGAGAAATTCTAAGGAAACTGGCGCCATATCCAAGAGTTCTTTTTTTCAACGACGTAGCGGGAATATTATCTGGTGTAAAGGGACTTACATGGAAGTCTAGCACCTGTGGAGTTTATACGGGTTCGGCCAGTTGCTTTATTGTGTTATTTTTACACCTTCCCTTTGCACCGCTAGTCTGCTACTACGTTTCTTTATTACCCCCAGCTGTAACTTTTTATTTATGGTTCAGGCATGTTGATGTATTTATATTATCTAAATTACTCTTATATCTATATTATCATCTTTTGTGTATGTCATTTACAGACCTTTTACCCATAGTAGATTGTCTTTTGATAAGCGTATACTGTTTAATGTCTAACAGTCGAGTGTTTAGTGGTTTAATTGACATGTCGATTATATTATTGTTTTGATTGGTTTTAGGGGAAGTATCTATAGTGGCATTTTTTTCATGTTTTCAATGCTTATTTGTGTAATTCTATACTTTTGATATTATGTGCATGTCATTAATCTTTTGCCATTTGGTAACAGTAGGTGAGGTGTGTTGCAGTGTAGTGCTGTATTTTTTTTTATATACATAATGGCAGGAATGCAGATGATAGTAGAAAAGTACATATGTAACATATATTTTTTGTGTTGTTTTGCTGCCGAGATATGGTGTTAAACCATTCACCGCGAAGACAGTAAATTAGTCTTTATATTGCAATTGATTATATTTTGTTGACATATTATATAAATCTGAAACAAAGAAATAGGAGAAGAGTTTGGTTTATCTTGGGGTAAAGGTAGTTTGATTGGTGGTATTCTGTTGATTTAGTTATGCAAATAATGGCAGTTTGATGTCAGTGTTTATTGTATATACATTATAATACATTATAATACATTATACTACAAATCTACAAATGTGTGAATAATCATTGTACTTTGGTGAGGAAAATATATGCGATTTGTAGTAATGGTGGATGGGAAGTTTTTGTCATTAAAATTCTAGTAAGTATTAATGAGGCTCTACGCTAGTGTTATCTGTATATCCTTACTATCAAAGGCTCTTTATGTGTTTGGCTATAATAGAGCGAATAATCCGGAGAATATTGTGTGCAAATTATGGCTAACGCATGTAACTTTCACAAGTATTGGTATAAACCGTAATATTTATTTAAATGATGGGAGATAAATTTGTGAATGCCATTTCCGGTCGTTGCCATGGCAGCGAGTTATTATCTAAAAAATAACATGTTAATGGTAAAAAACATGGTATAAATGACCAATTAGATAATTTTCAAGCGTCCAGTTGAATACATATGGAATTTAGAAATATTCAGTATCATCGAGTTCCAGTTAGTCCGTTGTCATGTTAACGGCTTGTGTTCCACCAAAGAAGTGAAACATTTTGATAAAAAAGTTGTCGTATCTGATTTTGATTTTATTTCCCCTAATTTCACAGTCTAGATAAAGATATGTTGGTTGCTTAATGTATGAAAAACATCTTAACCCATTGCCATAGCAACCAAATAACATCTAATTTACGAAAATAACATGGTTGAAAAGACAATGTATAAGTGAAAAAATACAATTAGAATTGACTTTAATCTAAATGCTCAAGTTTTGACCTACTCATTTAACCCTTATTAAACTGGGGGGGGGGGGGTCATATTGACCCCCCCCCCCCCACAAATGTCGTCACTACGCCGTAGCGCAATTTGTTTTGACCGCACTTCTCGCTGTCTTTTTACTTGCACTGGTCTTGCACATCTTTTGAGACCAAATTTGCTACGCCAAGGAACGCGGTTCAGAAATTACGCATTATTTGGTAAGTGCACGTCAGACCAGAAATTGCTCAAAAACGTGATTCCGTGTACAAAGTCAAAGCAAATTGTGTTTTTCAACCAAATATCATAAATGTGTGATTGTTTTTACTTTTTTGGGGTTTAAATGGATTTATTTTATGCTATTTACGACAGCAAAAGAGTCCCCGACAAAGTTCATTCGAAAAAGATAATAAAAAAAAACATTTGAAATAACAAAAAATCTATTAGATTAAAAAAAACAATAAAATGCATACGAAATTATTCATATTTTTGCATTATTTTCTGTAGATATTTGTTTGAAATGTAATAATTGATACTCCCACCAAAAATTAGCATTCTGCTACCTATGTAAATTGAGTCAAAGGCAAAAACATACATAAAAAAACAAATTTAAGGCAAATTTCATACGCTTATTTGCATAATTTATTAATTTGAAAATGAAAAAAATGTATATTTTTTTTAATCTTTCTAAACAGTCTTGTAGATTATATCCGCCTCTACGCGCGTGCAAAGTTTCACGACGATCGTGCAATCAGCAGCCGACATCTTGGGGGGGGGGGTCAAATCCCCTCCCCCCCCCCCCCCCCCCCAGTATATACTGGTCTGAAATAGCCCAATTAAGATAGAGTTAAACAAAATTTACAGTAAGTTCCCTGCATGAGTTATTTTGAAAGATGCAAAATTGTGTTGCATTGGTAATGCAATGGAGCGTTGTGGCCCTGTGGATTAGTCTTCTCACTTTGAAACAGAGGGTCGTGGGTTCCATTCCCAGCCATGGCGTAATTTCCTTCAGCAAGAAATTTATCCACATTGTGCTGCACTCAACCCAGGTGAGGTGAATGGGTACGTGGCAGAAATTTATTCCTAGAAATGCGTGTGCGGTGTAATCTTAGTAATTACGGCTGCCAAGCTACAGCTGGGGGTAATAATATCCAAGTCCTTTGGAAACGCATAGAGACATTATTCATAATGTGATATGCGCTATACCAGAACTGTATATTATTATTGTTATTATTATTATGCCATCATCGTATGAAAAATACCAATGTTACAAAAGGCCCTTTGCCATGGCACCTGCTTATTTCCCTACAGAAAGTCAAGAATATTGATGAAAATGTGGAATATGATCATTATTCCCTATGTTTTGCGGTCCTTAACGAAGATAGGTTTGTGACAAAAAATGTAAATATAACACATAAACCATTTCCATTGCAACAAATAAAATCAAATTAAAAAAAATAGCATGGATGACAAGATTATGGGCAGGTGAAAAATACAATACAAATTAGAATAATCTACATGCGTAATGTTTGACCCAGTCATTTAATTTCAAACATAAAAAAATAGATGCAGTAAATATTCTGCATGAACTCATTAGAACGATATGAACTGAGGTTGCCTTGGTAATATTTCGATTGAATGACATATATATATATATACACGTTGTAAATGCCCTGTTGCTGTAGCGACGGCTCATGTTCCCCAGAAATAGTGCCAGCTTTGATGTAGAATATGATCTTACATTTCCCCTAATTTAGTGTGCTTAACATATTATGTCGGTTACACCTTGTAATTCCGAAGGTTCGTAATTCCGAAACACGTAAATTGCCTATACCTCTATGTTCGTTTATCCGAAAACGAAAAAGGGTTCGTTAATCCGAACAATTGTGGCGTTATTCCGAAAACGAAATAAGGTCCGTTGTTCCGAAAGTTCGATAATCCGACAACTATATAAGGTTCGTTGTTCCGAAGGTTCGTTAATCCGAAAACGAAATGAGGTTCGTAATTCCGAAGGTTCGTTAATCCGAAAATTAAATAAGGTTCGTATTTCCGAAAATGAAATTAATTAATTTTGGTAACAAAAACGGTATTGACCTTGCAAGATAACAGGATATTACGAACCTCATTTCACTTTCGGACTAACGAACCTTCGGAGTTACTAACCTCATTTCGTTTTCGGACTAACGAACCTTCGGAATAACGAACATTCGGAATAACCGAACCTTCGGAATAACGAAGCTTCGAAATTACGAATGTATGCGATTATGTCTTTTGCTAAATGTAAAAGCAACATTTTAAGTAATTGCCATGGCAACTAAATAGCATCTAGTATTTACATACAAAAATAAGATGGATGACAAGATAATGCATAGGTGAAAAATACAATAAAACTAACACAATTTACATGCTTAAGGTTTGACCGAGTCATTCAATTTCAAACAGAAATTACAATAAGCGTTTAGCACCAGTTCATCAGATTGAAAAAAATGTTGCTTTAGTAACGCTCGAACTTCATATATCAAAGTTGCAATTGCCATATTTTTATGAAAACATGTTTATTTTCTTTCTTTTTCCGTTATTTGAGGGTGTTGAACATGAATATGTACCTGCTGCTAAATGTAAAACCAACATCTCATTTCCTTAATGTTGCAACGAGCTAAGACCTAAAACAAAACGACTTATAATTGGGCTCAACGAAATCCCGCAAACACTAATTCTGATTGCTGGACGATTTCGTCCAAATTTTGACAGGCTGCCATTTTGAAGAAAGCCTTTTTGGGGTGATTTTTGCCTTAAATTTGTTTATCATATCTGTAAGGGGGCTACACATCTTTGTCCTTATTTGAATGAAACGAAAATGGATAAGCGCCATCTTCTGTTTGCTGATAACAAGACGAATGACGTAATTGATCGTGCGGGTGGGTTGATGCGAATTGTGGGGCCATGATATGATTTTTTCCTAGCTTTATTTTAAGGTTAGTAAATGACGTAATTAACCATAAATTCTGAGGACCAGAAAACATGAGCGACATAATTCACTTGCTAATTCTCTATAAATACTAACATCCTCTAAAAGTAAAAACTGTCATGTGAATTTGCTCCTTTCTGCCTGCATATCAATGGCTTTTAAAGGCCTTTTTTATATTAAACATTACCATAGGATTTACCATGGCTCATACTGATAAATGTATTTCATGTTTTTTTTTTCATAAAGCATGCACACTACAGGGGTCCAATCACTTATCAATTCTTACGCAATACCTGTCATTACATGTATGTTAAGTAGGGGAAGGCGGGGTAAGTTGTGACATGTTAGAATTGATATGAATAATAATATTGTAGAAATAAATACCTTGCCTTTAAATTTCATTCCTGGGAAATATTTGTCACCTATTTATTACTTTCTACCCTGGCACTTAAAGTCAATGTGACCTTTGGAAAAAAAAGATGTCAAATGGCTCAACTTGCCCAATCTGTGGGGTAAGTTATGCCACCTTCTGGGGTAAGTTGAACTACAAAAAGTATGTACAAAATGTATATGGGAAGAACCAGCATGTCATTTTTGTATTTAAAGTCTTTTCACTTGCTAATTCTCTATAAATACTAACATACACTAAAAGTAAAAGAACTGTCATGTGAATTTGCTCCTTTCTGCCTGCATATCAATTGCTTTTAAAGGCTTTTTTATATTAAACATTACCATAAGATTTACCATGGCTCATCTTGCCCCATGTTGGCCGGCTCAAATTACACCCGGTTTGAACTTCAGGCGATATTTCCACATCCACACATTTCTTACGCATACATCACGTAAAAGACTATGACAAGAATGAGTGTCCATACTTGGACTAACACTATTTTCCTTATTTCTTTATTAAATTTAAAGATGTGTGTGAGTAAAAAGCACTGATCTATTTCACACCTTTCTTTTTTAAAAACTTTTTTTTACTGAAATTTGTATTTTTCCCTCTAAAAGGTATTTTTTCAAAGTTGAGAACAATGTGGTGGGGTTAAGGGTTATGTATTGGGTCATCAATACATGACACCAAAATGTCCGACTCATTCATTATTGGCCTGGGGGTTGTGGCTCAACTTGCCCCTATGCTCAACTTACCCCGCCTTCCCCTACTAATTTTAGTTGAAAGAATGACACCCACTGCGGTGACTGTTCGAGTTCTGCACGTATAGCTTATTATTATTGAAACTATCTTTTATTGGAACAAAAATTCAATTCGACAATACAAAGTAGTCTTCTATTATTATGACTAACAGTATTGATTTCGTTCATCTACAACACGACAGCGCCGTTCAGGTGCCTGTTTATGCGTGACGAGTTTTATTTGGCGTACAACTCCGCGTTGTTTCACAATCTGGCAGATGGAGCTGAGGAACGGGGACTTTTTCGGTAGCCGCGACTTCCTCTTCTGATTTTGAACCTTTTCTGCTAGCAGGAGTTTTTAGTTCTGCTTATCGAGTAAGTCTGTGGAAGGTAAGATGTTTTAAATTTAATCTATCCCTATGTTTTTTAAAACGAACTGGGATTTTTTCGGTAGCCGCGACTTCATCTTCTGATTTTGAACCTTTTCTGCTAGCAGGAGTTTTTAGTTCTGCTTATCGAGTAAGTCTGTGGAAGGTAAGATGTTTTAAATTTAATCTATCCCTATGTTTTTTAAAACGAACTGGGATTTTTTCGGTAGCCGCGACTTCATCTTCTGATTTTGAACCTTTTCTGCTAGCAGGAGTTTTTAGTTCTGCTTATCGAGTAATTTAATCTATCCCTAAGTTTTTTAAACGTCCACATGAACGATAATGTTGATGATGATGATGATCATTATCACCATCATTGTCAGGGAAAAGACTTTGATAATTGTAATGGTGATGATGACGATAAAGGGGATAATGATTTGAATGATGATGATGATGATGACACTCTAAATGCTTTGTATATATGAAGAGCTCACTTGCAAAGGGGTTAGGTCCATTTTTCATCAAATTTGATTTTTTTTTGGTCTCAATGTATAGATTTTTAGTAGCTCTATAAGATGATACCAAAGAAAAGTTGAAATTCCAATTAAAAAGTGATCTAAAATGGCAAAGAAAAATCACTTTTTTTTCAAAAGGGTTTAGGTCCATTTCAGTTTGGTTGCAAAAGGGGTTAGGTCCACACAGAAATTATTTGGAAATAAATATTTTACAAAATATGGAGACAGGTAGATTTCTTTTATACCCAATTTTATGTTCTCATGGTAGGGTATCATGGAAATTTAGTTTCGCATAAGAGTATTGCAATATGGGAGAATAAAAAATATATTTTCTTGGAGTGGACCTAACCTCTTTGCAAACAAACTATTCTGAAGAGCTCATTTGTCAAAAGGGGTTAGGTCCATTGTTCATAATTTTCTATTGTTTTCTGTCGCAAAACCTCTAAATCTGATAAAAACAACGAAAATTGGAAATTCACATGAAACCGTGAATAAAAGTGGAAGAGAAAAATAACTTTTTTTTTACAAAGTAGATTGGATTAATTTCAGTTTAGTTGCAAAAGGGGTTAGGTCCACGATGATTATTTTTAAAAGAATCTATTAAAAAAATTATTGAAGACAGGTAGATTTCTTTTATGCCCAATTTTATGTTCACATGATAGGGTAGTACATCATGACAATTTAGTTTCTCATAAGAGTATTGTAATAAGTGAGCATAACAAACATGTTTTTTCTCGGAATGGTAAAAAGTGGACCTAACCCCCTTTGCAACTAAACCCTTCATATAATGATGCCTGGATTATTGCCTGCATGCCTTTTCACACGGACTTTGTAACTATAATAGCTGTCAGCACGACACAATGCATTGTGCTAACGTTTCCCCCATTTACCTGTCATGCAAAGTTTGGAGAGACGATGATGTCGCACATTTCTTTTTCATGTGTATTCTAATCTAGAAATAGATATTTCATAATTTGATCATGAACATTTATTAATGAGTCCTAGCATGTTACAATGAAATAAATATTATATGTTAAATTAGGAATCAAAAGTTGCCACACATTATATCGAGGAAAACATTCAATATTTGATATTGCATTTGATAAAATATGAAATAAATAATACGTGTTTGACACCATCGGAACTCTTGTTCATATCGATCGGAATGTATATGTAACTGTTTTGTGAAATTAATTAAAAAAAATAGAATATCAAAATTTTCATCCGAATTTGATCAAATTCTTGCAGTTATACTTGGGTGATTTGTATCTCTTCATCGATTGGAAGAGGCGGTATTGAGAGGGATTTTGACGTGAACGAAATATTGGGAAGGTTCCAAGACATTTGCTCTTGCAACAATAACTTCGTTAATCCGAAAACATAAAAGGGTTTGTTAATCCGAACATTTGTGGCGTTATTCCGAAGGTTCTTTATTCCGAAGGTTCGATAATCCGAAAACGAAATATAGTTCGATGTTCCGAAGGCTCGTTAGTCCGAAAACGAAATAAGGTTCGTTGTTCCGAAGGTTCGTTAATCCGAAAACGAAAAAAAGGTTCATTGTTCCAAAGGTTCGTTAGTCCGAAAACGAAATAAGGTTCGTTGTTCCGAAGGTTCGTTAATCCGAAAACGAAAAAAAGGTTCATTGTTCCGAAGGTTCGTTGGTCCGAAAACGAAATAAGGTTCGTTAATTATTTTGTTTTCGGACTAACGAACCTTCGGAATTACGAACCCCATTTCGTTTTCGGACCTACGAACCTTCGGAATTACGAACCTTCGGAAATACGAACCTTCGAAATAACGAACCTTCGAAATATCCGAACCTTCGGAATAACGAAGCGTCGGAATTACGAATGTATGCGTAAAATTATTCCTGCATATCTTGTAGCTGAAATAGATACCTCGTTTGTTGCTATTATTTTGCATTCATCCGGTTTTTCTAGACCAATTAAAACGTATAAAACTGAGAATAAGGGTGAGAGCGATCATATTTGCTTCACCTGTCGAATCACAAACTGTATGATTTCATGAGCGGATTTAGCTAAGCGAAGGCAATCCATTGGTGAACGCAAAGATGACCTGACAATCTAGAGAGGGAGATAAAACAAACATAATTTGGTAAGAAAAAGGGTTACATTGAGAAGCAGTTAATTGAGAAAATTGTTAGAAAAGTCTGTGCGAGGGGAGTCTACATGGTTGGGGAAGGACGCATGGGAAGGTCGATCGCTCGCTAATGCTAAATCAGTGAAAAGTGAAAATGAGGAGAGTAGAATAGCGAACAAAAAAGAGGTAAAGGAACAAAATCATCCAAGACCAAGGGAATCTCAACTCAAGTCTCAATTCCAAATAACGTAACCGCTCGGTTGCCCCCCTCCCCTATTTCCTAGATAATAATAACAACAACAACAACAACAACAAATGAACGAGTAACCTAGTAGCGCCCCAGCTGTTGGGCGTTTCGGTTATTTTATGTTAAATAATAGGTCTTCATGCAGTACAAACTGGCCTCCAGTCTTTTGTTATTGGCTGCTTGGAGTCATTGTAATCTTCGTTACTATCGGGAATTAAAAAAAAAAAACTATTAGACATATATTTTTACAGGTGCCAGGTAAAAATGGCCGATGCAAAAATGGTAAACACACAAAATGCCTATTTTCTGTCATTTTACACAAATGCATGTAAGATTACACGGTGCAGTAAGATAACAGATGTTCTTGAGACTCTGCAGCAGGAATTGTTTTGCATTTTAAGTAGACATTTTCTAACAGTGTAAGAATGGCAGAGTTAAAAATGGCAAAGGTAAAGATGACAGAGGCAAAAATGAAAAAGATATGGAGTTGTTAAAAAGCCAGGAAAAAAGGGTTTTTACTTCAACATGAAAGGGGATTTTTTTTCAGAAGGGGAACATGACCAAAGAAATACGATTTACTCCAAATAAATGAAGTTTGTGTAAGTCACAAAAATATTTTAACAACATAAGAACAATAAGATAATAAACAATTTTTTTTTTCTTCTGTCAATAAAAAAAAAACAGAAATGCGTGCCAAATCTCTACATTTTAGCATATCAACCTAATTTCGAGGAGGGGGGGGGGGGTGGGTGAGGGGGGTGAGGGGTCATATGGTGTACAAATTACCACACATCACTCCCGCTTCCAAGGGTTATGATCATCAAGGCGTTTATATTCAATATCATAATGGATGCAGTCGTAAAGGTCCAGTGTCTTCTTTTATTAAAAAAATCTGAACCAAACACTCAATTGACCCCAAATTGGTTCACCAAGCAAAAGAAGAGTATTACTGATTTTCATAAGCTACAGATTCAGTGCCGAACCTGGAAATGCATGCTTATTGTAATTTCATGATGTTATGTCATATTTAAAAAGAATAGTACAGACGACATACAATTAAGGAAAAAATATCTAAATAATAGTATAATAATGATATAGGATTTGTATAGTGCAAGAATCCACCTTGCTAGGTACTCAAGGCACTCCTAAATTACCCCAGTTAAGCTAGTCTACCGATTCCGGTGCGCATATCTTTTTGAGCAATTTAACCACCATCGTTTCTAACCTGACAAAGCTTTAGATCAAAAGAACCAGATAATACGGGATGTTATAAAAAGATGAATGAGAACAGTGCAGTATTATTTGCTGAATCTGATAAATTGAATTTTAAAAAAATATCTGTCCTTTGATTTCTTCTCAAAAGGGTGCTCACTGTACACCTCCACCGAGTTCGCATATAGCATTGTTAGGCCGAGGAAGACATAACGATATAATGAAATGCCTAACCGTGATATGCACTTAGTATTCAATATTCGTACATTTGGGGGCCTTTAGGCAATTTATTGCATGGGGGTTTAAGACTGGCCATTTTAATTTCTGTAATTCTTACTTCTGCCATTTTTACCTCTTCCATTATAAGCTCTCCAATTTTTTACCTCTGCCATTAATACCTCTGCCATTTTTACCCATGCCATGTTTACCTCTGTCATTATTGATAATAATATGCATTTATATAGCGCAAAAACTATCTCTATATATTCTATTGCGCTGCAAGAGCTTCATAGGTGCTGTACATACTATTGGAATAGATTGGTTTTTAATTTTGACTTGAAATTATGTAAATTTGTTGAATTCCTAATAATGAGGGAAAGTTTGTTCCATAGTCGTGGGGCTGACATCAGAAATTACCTATTATCTAGTGTTGCTTTAGTCTTGTGTGGGGGTACTTGCAGTGTGAGTGTATCTTGTGAGCTACGAAGGTGATGGTCATGAGATCGGGATCAAGAGATCTGAGATGTAACTTGGGGCCTGACCATTAAGACCTTTAAAGACTATCATTAGGATCTTGAATGTGATTCTTTGCCGGACAGGTAGCTAGTGTAATTCTCTCAATAATGGGGTGACTGGAGAGAATTTGGAAAGACGACATATCAAACGTGCACATTTGTTTTGCACTCTCTGCAGTTTGCTTATTTGAGAATCGGGTAATCAAAAGAGAACACTATTACAATAATCCAATTTACTTGTGATACAAGCATGAACAATAGTTTTCATGGTGTCCTGAAAAAAAAAATACGGATACATCTCAAGTTATAGATCATAAAATAAGCGGATTTACAAGCATTGTTGATTTGCGATTCCATGCTTAACTGGGTATCAAAGACTACACCACGGTTTATCGTTTTATCTGATGGAGTTATAACCGAATCGCCAACAGTTAAGCTACAGCCCCCACATTTCGAAACCTGACGTGGTGTACCAATGACTAACAATTCGGTTTTTCTATCATTCAACATTAACTTATTTTGAAGCATCCAGGTTCTAAGATATGCTACACAATCTTCTGATGATTTACCATCTCGTGAGGTTAACATCTGCCATGTTCACCTCTGCGATTTTATCGCTGCCATTTTTACCTCTGACACTATTACCTCTGCCATTTTCACACCGAACCACGTATAAACGATATGTATAAATAAACACAAACTTACTTGTTCCGAAAAAAAAATGCAATTTAATTTTGATTTTATAAAATACAAGTACGGTCTAATCATGACATGGTGATCAAATTCAATTGTGATAGCTCTTTCCAGGTTATGATTGCTTGTCACATTTTTTTTTCACATCTACTTGCATTTCTTATAGTATTGGATATGAGACGTAGATATGGTAAAACAGTTTTGGCTCCAGTTTTCATTTCGGAATGTAAAGTAACTAACTGTTATTAAGGCAAAAATGCAATCTCAAGCAACTTTCTGTTTGTCTGGGTTTATCTTTTTTGTTTGTTTTTTGTTTGGGGGGGGGGGTCCATTGTCTCAAACAATAGGATCGTTCATACTGGGTCAACTCAAACATCAAGTACATTCGAAAACAAAACGAAGAGGTGAAAAAAGATCGTAAAACATATTTATGACCTCAAAAGATTTCTTGTTATTTGAAATAGTTCATAAGAAAACACGAATGATATACAAAAAATAATACAGGCGAACTAACATAATAATTTGCTACTATATAATATATATTGTCCTTTTTTTCGGTAGAATTCGTGGTATTGACGCTTGAATCCATTTTACTTAAGTAACAAATTAAATATCTTACTAAAAAAATAATTCCG
The DNA here is from genome assembly GCF_037042905.1 of Lytechinus pictus. NCBI lineage: Eukaryota > Metazoa > Echinodermata > Echinoidea > Temnopleuroida > Toxopneustidae > Lytechinus > Lytechinus pictus. The sequence goes on from NC_087250.1 coordinate 3,088,196, forward strand.
ATTGAGGTGTTTCACTTTGGTGCTAAAGTTTGACAACACTATTGTGTTTATCATCATTGCGTTCACTCGGTTTTGCAGTGTATGAGTGTAGTATTTTTTTTTATCATTATTATTATAACTCAGATTCATTAAGTATGGGACTATCATGCTATTTGTTTTCACAAGACTGGTAAGATTGGTGCATTAAGAGGGAAATCCCCTGGGAATTTTTATCTTAATATGGTATAGAAAAATATGCAGTCATGTGTATTAGAGCATGTTTAACAAATTGTCCCTCTTCTCTCAGATTTGTAAGATGTAATATTGACTTTTCCACATTGCTGAGCCTTGCTTTGTTAGCAAACAAGTCAGATCATGATGTTATTCATTCGAGTATGATCAAGAATAAGTAAATGTTGACGATACACAGTACTCTTTAGAAAATCATTTGCTTTTCAGCTCGCCCAATTTGAAAGCCACTCCCTCCAACAAACTTATGAAAAAAAAAAAACAATGACGTTTAGCACTAGCGTACCTAGGGGGAGGGGGGGGCAGTCTGCCCCTGACGAGCCACAACCCATGCAAAGGACGTATCCCTGCCCCCCCCGTGACGACTTATTGTCCCCCCCCCCCCCCCCTGACGAGCTTGCAGACCTTTTTTTTTTTTTTTTTTTGCTTGTCAATTTTTTTTCTGGTACGAAATCCTTTATTTGTGATTGAAGACCCTTTTTTTTTTTCCTTGTCAAATTTTTGGGGGGACGGTTTTGTCCCCCCCCCCTTGTGGAAAATCCTAGGTCCGCCACTGACGTTTAGTGAATATCATATTTTTAGACTGAAGCCCATTTCAAGTTTGCTTTCTGTAAAATTAGGTTTTAACTTAGCATGTGTTCATCATTTCAAACCAAGGGAAAATCCAAACGTCATTTATACCAATAATTTGTGGGCATTAGCATTAGCACAATTTAGTTTGCTGTGCAAAGCTATTGCTGAGGGAAAGTGGTTCACTGGCGTACTGATGGGGCGGAGGGTTGTTAAACCCACAAATGTAATAAACATGATAAACGCCCACAAATGTAATAACGCCCAAAATTGTATTAACATTTTACCCATTAATGTTATAACACCCACAAATGAAATAACACTTTACCCACAAATGCAATAATTTCACCCACAACTGTAAAATCGCACTTTGCCCACAAATGATATAAATTTCGATAGCCCACAAATGTAATAATGACTTTACCCGCAAATGTAATAATTTTGAAGGGATTTTTTGCAAATCTGTTCCAAACTAAAACCATATAGTAATGCGTTCATATAGGGAAAAGTCACAATATTTTTCCAGACCCGATTATACAAAACATTTAAACAATCTTCCAAACAAAGATCCCGAAATTATTTCCTCTTAATGTTAAATAACATAGTAGTATAGCGTAGTCTTACCTCCAGACCAAGATACTTTAAATAGAAAAATAAAAAAAATAAATGAATAATAACAATAATAATAAAACAAAGATCCCACGATCTTATTAATGATGAATAACATGGAAATATAACGTTGTCTTTCCTCCAGACCCAGTTATTAAAAAAAGACCCAACAATCATATCAACAATGAATAGCATTAAATATGGTGTAGTCTTTGCTCCAGACCGAGTTATTTCAAAATAACAAATATAAATAAACAATAAAAACAAACAAACAATTTTACCATAAACCCCACAATCTCAATGATGTTGAATAACTTGAAAATGTAGCGTAGTCTTTCCCCAAGACCCAGTTATTTCAAATTAACAAATCATAAAGAAGATAAATAATACTAAAACAAAGACCCAACGATCATATATGATAAATTCCCTTCGCTTCTTCGGCATTAAAGAATCACCTGGTGAGAACACAGATGACATCATTATAAAGCTCGCCACGGATAAGTTGAAGATGGATCTGCGCAAAGAGGACATCGATCGCAGCCATCGCCACCAAAGGAGTCCACCTCTGAAAACACCAAACCACGGGCTATCATCGTTAAGTTCGCTTCGTACAGGAAACGTCGCGAGGTCATCGGAAACCGGCGTAAACAAGCAGGTAAACGAATGTCCATCTTAGAAGACCTGACTGCAAAGAATGCTGTTCTTCTCAATGCCGCTCGCCTTAGTCCTAAAGTGAAATCTGCATGGTCCATCGATGGTCGAATATTTGCATTACCAAACACTGCTGGTAGCGTGAAGAAACTCTTAACTTGTAAGGAAGATATAAACAAGCTCTGATCACATGTATTGATCTGCCATGTATACTTCTGGTTGACTCTTACCATTTATCCTCCTCACTGTGAAACTGGACTCTTATCTCGAACTTTTTTAACTTAGCTACTTTTTTCCCACTTTGGCGGGACCAATGTTATTTGTAATACTGTATAGAATGTTTTCATATTTTGCAGGTTTGTTGTTTCTCTTTCCTTATTATTCTCGACTACTCTGTTTTGTCTCAACTATTCCTCCTGTATCCTGTTCCTGTTATTTATATTACTTTATTCTATTGCTTACACAACTTGATGTCAGGTGATGATTTCTACAGTTGTAATACCAATGCTCCTCTGCAATTTTCATATATGTATGATTCTGTATTCCCTTTTCAGGGTATAGGTGACGATGAATTCAGTGCAATATTTCAAGATACAGTGACATGTACAGATTTTGATAGACACATGTTTAATGAACTCTCACAAAATAACGATGAATTCCATTTTAGCAGATTTCTTAACTGTAAATATTTTGTTGACGACGATTTTACCTCTCAGTTCAACGACGTTCATAATCATTTTAGTATTCTTCATTTCAATTCTCGTAGTCTAAACAAAAACTTCAATGCTATCTCTACTTTCATATCCACTTTGTGTATCGATTTCTCAATATACGGTTTCTCTGAAACATGGATCTGTAAAAATACTCCTTTGTTATTTAACATTCCATGTTATTCTTTTGTCCACTCTAGCCGTCAACATGGCAAAGGTGGTGGTGTTGCTTTATTAGTTTCTGATACTTATAATTTTAATATCCGTAATGATTTTTTACAACCTTCAAATAATTATGAATCACTTTTTATTGAAATTGACATGTTTAGAGAAAAGAACATTATAATAGGTGTAATATACAGGAAACCTCAATCAAATATAAATGAATTTTCAACCATCTTTGAAAATTGTTTAAACAAGCTTGATTCTGAAAACAAACAGGTTTATTTAATGGGTGACTTCAACATAGATATTTTGAAGTATACTAATGCTACTATAAGTAATTTTCTCAGTATAATACATTCTCACTTCTTTATTCCTTTAATTGACAAACCTTCTAGGGTTACTGCTGGATCTATGTCACTCATTGATAATATATTTACCAATAATTTTGATTTAAATGTTTCCTCTGGTCTATTCTACAATGATATATCTGATCACTTCACTATTTTTCAAATAACACAAAAACAATTTCCTGTCCATGGTATTCCTGAGCTTAGTTTACGTCTTATCAATGATGATACTATTAATGCATTTAAACATGAGCTCTTAGATTATGACTGGACTAAATTATTTGATATTACTGATACAACGCTTGCTTTTGACAAATTTCTTGATACTTTTACTCTTTTATACAATAAAGTTTTTGTAACAAAATCATATAAATCCACCCGTAAAAAAATTAAAAAGCCATGGATTTCTCCTGATCTTTATAAAAAAATCAAAGATAAGAATAGAATTTATAAATCATATATATTAAACCCTTCTGAAAGCAACAGGCAAAAATATGTTAAAGCAAGAAACCATATAAATAGGTTATTAAGGTATGCTCGTAAAGACTATTACAAAACTAAATTTTTGGCAATGAAGGGAAATATGAAACAAACTTGGCAGCTCATCAATGACATATTACATAAAACAAAAAATAAATTACCAAATTATATCAATGCTGATGGAAGGCGAATCACAGATTTTAAAGAGATAGCTGATTTTTTAAATAATTATTTCGTCAACATTGGTTTATCTTTAAACAATTCAATATCTCTGACTTCAAACAGCTCTGATAATTTTACAAAATTCTTGCCCATGCAAAATTCAAATTCTCTTTACTTCAAACCTATTACTGAGAGCGATATCACTGATGTTGTAAAAAAGCTAAACTGTACAAATAGTTGTGGCATTGATAATTTTAATCCTCGAGTTATAAAGAATGTTATATATTGTATAGTCAAACCATTATGTTTTATCTTTAATTTGTCTATTTTGACTGGTATTGTACCTTTCAAATTGAAGATTGCAAAAGTTATACCTGTTCATAAAAAAAGTGATGTTCATGATGTTTTTAATTATCGACCAATTTCCATACTTCCTTATTTTTCAAAAATTTTGGAAAGGCTTATTTACAATCGACTTTATGATTTTTTATGTACAAATTCAATTTTAAATGAATGTCAATATGGTTTCCTAAAGAGTGTTTCAACCGAAATGGCTGTAATTGATTTACACGATTATTTAATTAATGTTTTCAATAAAAAACTTTACTCTATTGGAGTATTCTTAGACTTAAGCAAGGCTTTCGACACCATTGACTTTTCAGTACTTATATCAAAACTTTATAATTATGGAATAAGAGGATTACCTCTTCAGTGGTTTCAAAGTTATTTATACAATAGAATTCAATATGTTTCTTTTAACAATATTTTGTCCAACCCATTAGAGATTTCATGCGGCGTGCCCCAGGGGTCAATCCTCGGGCCCCTCCTTTTTCTGATATATATCAATGACCTGCCTTTTTTGTTCTGATAAATTGAAATTCATTTTATTTGCTGATGACACCAATATTTTATTTACTTCAAATGATATTACTTCTCTATATGACACATTAAACATTGAATTATTGAAAGTTTCGAACTGGTTTAAAAGTAATAAATTGGTAATTAATGCTGATAAGTCTAACTTCATATACTTTTGTTCCCAATATCGACGTTTATCAGCAGATATCCTCGATTCATTTAAATTGGTAATGTCAGGAAACTATATCAAACGTGTTACCTCAACCAAATTCTTGGGTATTACTATTGACGAAAATTTATCTTGGAAAACTCATATAGCCCAAATTAACAAAACAATATCTAGAAATGTTGGTGTCATCAGCAAACTTCGCCATGTCTTGCCTCAATCCGTTTTGCTAATGTTATACAATACTCTTATATTACCGTATCTCAGTTACTGTAATATTGTTTGGGCAAATACTCATCCAACCAAACTCAAATGATTATACCTCCTGCAAAAGAGGGTTGTCAGAATAATTACACTTTCTCATTATCAAGCCCATTCTAGCCCACTATTTAAACAACTCAATATATTAGATGTATACCAGTTAAATGACTATATGTGTGCAATTCTCATATTTAAACATGTAAACACTCAACTTTCTAAATACATATCGGATATGTTTGTAAAGAACAGTTTAATTCATACTTATAATACTAGAAACAGGAATCAATACCACAGATGGAATGTGAATACAGAATTTGCTTTTTATTCATGTAGGCATCATGCTCCAACAATCTGGAATTCACTCCCTACATTTATAACCTCTATTTCATTTTATAACAGATTTAAGCACAATGTAAAGCTACATTTGATCAAACGTGACTCTCGTTGAATTTTAAATGATTTTTGTCTTCTTTCCTTTCAATCCCCCCCCCCCCCTCTGCTTTTCATTCTCTCCTACCCTTTTCTGGGTTAGTCTTGGTGCAAGACGCAATTCATTTTTATTTACTGAATATTTACTGAATTTGTTCTCCGCTTTTATTAATTGATCAAATCTTATGCAAGTAAGGGAGCTGTCTTGACAAGACCTTTCCGGTCTTTTACAGCTATACCTAATTTCAATACTTTTCTATTCAATATGCATGTACATACCATTCATATACTTTATTTTATCTTGAATTGCATTTTTTTATCCAATGTGTTGTTATAAAATGTTTTTAATATTGGAATTGAATAAAGTTGAACTGAACTGAACTGATATTGATGTTGAATAAAATGGAAATATGGTGTAGTCTTCCCTTCAGATCCACTTATTTCAAATTTACGAATTATTTTTAAAACAGTAAAAAAAGGAACGAAGACCTCACTATCTTGTTGATGCTGAATAACTTGGAAATATGGCGTAGTCTTTCCTCCATACCCAATTATTTCAAAATAACAAAAATCATTAAAAAAAAGAACAACAGAATCTATAAGACCCAACAATCTTTTAAACTAATAACTTGTAATAAAATACAGGTTTAGACAGTTTTCTTTATTCCAGACCTTGTCATTTTTTAAATTAAGAAAAAGGAAATCTCCATAACTAAGAATCAATCATATTTGTTTAAACATGAATAAGATGATCGGGGGAGCAATTCATCAACATTTTTGTCAGACACGTTTGATTATTTGTTGCAGTATCGTAATGCACACACAAATTCAGAAAGAACAAGAGGGGGTTAGTCACCTGCTTTACTGCATTTTCTTTAGCATAAACCTGATAAGGTTGTGCTTTTCGGCAACCACAATAAAAAGGTAAGAAAGCCGGTGAGTAACTTATATTCAACGGCGCCAAATCTGATGTTGTATTAATGAAATGCTTATTTATCGCATCAGCAGTCTTCTATTAACGATATTTATTATTATGTTCAACACCGCGTACAGCAATTATGTAGCCTAAAAACCCTGCGCTACGCCCGGTATGTAACTGAATGTAAAATTTCATTTTTTGTTTCTTTCCATGCAGGAGAGCATTGATTCTGATCTCCAGAGATGGATAGATGTGTTTTGTCAAAGTTGTTACTCGTCGCTTTCTCTATCTCTCAATCTTTATCACCCGTATTTTGCAGTAAGTAAATAATTAAAGCCCCCATCACACTTATTCCGAATCAAGCAGAATTGGCCCTAATGAAAGGACTTTTGTTCGACCACCAGTTGGTCATTCAAATCTACTTTAAGCACCGTTCGAAAATACCCCTCGACTGTTTTGAACATGACCAAAAACCCTCGGGATGGCCAAAAGAAATGACAAAAATATTTCGAATGCACTCAGAATGCAGTCAGAATATTTAGGATGCGCCTAGAATGTCCAATAATTTAGCACGAATTATCAATCTGACTCCATTGCGAATCATTGAAACTAGTGTATGACGATTCACCTGGTCAATATACTTAATTTTAACTCCAGTTTGGTGTATTCATAAGTTCCTCTCAAAAATTTCTAAATTTGTTGATTTTTTTTTTCGTTCCAGCTTCTGCTTGATTCCTGCTGATTCCGAATAGGAGTGATGGGGGCTTCAATGTTGACTTTTTACAGCGTGTCCCACAAAATAATGAAAATGTTAATTTGCTCCCCACGAATGAATAAATAGTATTAGCTAAACCAGATTATACCATACTACTTAATGCAAACGTTGCACTTAGAGGTTTCCTGATGAGTGCTGAAAGAAGGCTTATATCTTGCGTAAATTGGACAGAATGCCTATGATTTTGGAAAGTCTAGTACTATGATTACAGATGATTTAGATTAGTATTAGGATTCCAACGCAATTTATTATCTATACCAAAAATATTGGCCTACACTAAAATTTGCTAGTTGCACCTGCAGATTGTAAATGCATATTTTATTTATAAAAACCATTTACTTTGTTTAGAAATATTTACAGTTAATTTATCAATAGTTAACCAAAAAATCCCCTTTTCTAATTCATTATTATATTGCACTTGCAGAACATCGATGATTTCATGTGACACGAAACTATTTGTATTATCTGCAAAATATATTACCATTTCGAAGATACAATGTACATATTTTTGTATACATTTGTAAAGTAAATAAAAGGGGCCGAAATTTTAAGTTCGTGTAATAAGATTGTTGACCATTTAAGATTACAAACAAACACGGTAAAATGATCACTAATGTCATTTACAAGAATGCCTGATGATAAATTGCACGTAGCATATGTGAATATATCAAAGAAATATAAGTGCTTGTAACACGAGTTGGATAAAATAGTAAAGGTGACATTGAAAATGACAACAGCAAATCCAAGTACATATTAATATAACGCAAATTACCAACTTTAAACAAGTCCAAGTTAAAATCGCCAAAAAAATATAATACTGTATGTTCAGAATTTACAATATTCAAAATATTTTCTAAATGTGTTTTTTTTTTTTTTTTTTGGAACGGACTGACCCGGTGGTGTAAAAATTACACCTAATTCAATTGATTTATTGAGTGCAATATATATAAGTGCTTTCAACAAAACAAATATAATTAACCTCTCAATCTTGCCGTTGCCTATACAGCATTTTGTTTATTTTTACATGCAGCCCGACACCACCTCCTCTTTGAGTTGTATATGTATATTGTATTTTGCTTAAACCATATTTCATTTACACCAAAAATGGTTTGCATAAATCTATAGATGACAAATATGTGGTTGAATTATCAAAGTTGTGGGATAAACTGCGACAATTGAAATGCATACAAGATAAGATGTTTTCTAGCTGAGTCCTTGTAAATGTAGATTGGACATGATTATTAAATTCACCATGCATGGTATAGTATGTTTTTGGAGGCAAAGGTGTGTTATCTTCAGATTCAGCAGAGATTGAATATTAATATATTAAAATTGAACCTATACTCATTACTACGGTTTGGATTTTTAAATACATCAATAACACAAAGAAAAAATGAAAATGGACAGAAATCACACAAAAAACATATGGAAAAACAAGCAAAAAATTACAAGTATCTATAGAAATAAAAATCTAAAGAAAACAATTAAATCACAAGTTAAGATGAACTAATCAAAGTTAATAGTAGCAGTTCTTAGTGTCGTCTGATCACTTTTCTCCTCGATTACTCCTGTAGCTAATTATACTTTGAATGAATTTTCTCCACTGCAGTTGACAGGATGTTAATTGCCGAAGCCTCAGAGGCTGTCATCCTCATGGCAGAAGCAAAGGACTATAGCTTCGTCGATGTTAATTTCACGACCATCCCTTTGAAAGGATTAGTGCTTCCCGTTGGCGTCGAATTTGATCCAAGAAGTGAGATGGTTTATTGGACTGATGCAGTCCTACACACTGTTAACAGGGCTTCAATTAACGGGTCATCACAGGACGTCATTGCACGGTTGCAAAATACCACCGGTGATCGTCACTGTAAGTTAGTCTAATTCAGTAGCCCAAACATGAAATATAGTTAATCTGTGGTCTTATATTGAGATTTATCTATGGGTTCATAAACGCAACTTACGTAGTTGCATTTGTAACAAAATGCAATATGTAACTCTAAGAAAATATTTTAACATGAAATAAATATTATATGAATGAAAATGTTCTTAAAAGAAATTAAACTTCTGATTCATTATTAAGTTATTGACTTGTTTAATATTGTTGATTTTGCCTAAATAACAATGTTATGGGGAGACTTTGTTTAAATGATAGGGTAATGATAATGTGTAATATATTCGTTTTCGTTTTGTATGAAAGGGTTTCTCTCGTATTCGAAAATTCGATCTGCATAGCCCTTCATCTTCAAACGTGCGACCAAGATTAGCTTGTCAAATGGAGCAGGTCGGTGTTTGGCAAGTGTGGTCATGCTGGCAAATTAACTGTATAGGTGAATTCGAAGCACTTGAACATTATTTGTGAATGAACATTATTCATGGATGAAAGCATCAATGATGCGCCCAGAGCCGTAAGGCTGAGACCAAGGCCCTGTCTGAAGCTAAGGATAAGGTCAAAGACTGACTTGTCCGAGGCCAAGGACCCGAGGGTCAAGGGTCAAGCACCCAAGGTCCAAGGAGTTCAGATCTCCTTTGGTCTCGTCAAAACAAACGGTAACACTATTATGATAAGCCTACATCCAGGAGCACAACATTGGCGAACCTTATACTGATGTTTGGGAATTTTGTTCTTGTTATTGTGAATAGATCCTTACGGTATTGCCCTTAATCTCGATGACGACAAGGTTTATTGGACTGATCAATATCGTGGAATCATTGAGGTCTCAAACCTTGATGGGACTGATCGAGATAATTTGCTCTTCGTTGGCTTTAACTCTTATCCCAACGGTATCGTGTATTCGCCAATTCGCAGGTATTACAATTCATTTCTCATATCTTGCTCACTGCATTCTTGCACAATTTATCGACCGAATTGTACGTTTTTCTATTCATATTTTGTATTTTAAATAATAATGACAACGTTTTACTTCCCCCATGGTAGCCACTTCAGCTTTACAACTGTTCTACTAGCGGGCCCTGCGTGACATATTATGTTTTTATTACCCTTCTCCAATCTAAATGCTGAGCGCCTAGCAAGAGGGCGGATGGTCCCACTGGTATAACTCTGCCGAGGATCAAACTAACGACCTCCCGTTCATAAGACTGGAGCTCTACCACTGAGCCACAGTTTTTATTATCTGTATCTTTGTTTTTGTTTTTCCCCACATTATTGTGTTTTATTGAATAGACAAATCATCTTTACATTAACATACTAAATCAAAATTTTATATATGAAGAGCGCAATTGCAAGAGGGATTAGATTCAATATTTCATCAAATTTGATTGTTTTGTCTCAATGTATAGACTTTTAGTAGTCTATAATATAATACAAAAAAAATGAATTTGCTATTAACAAGTGAACACAAATGACAAAGAAAAATCTTTTTTTTTTTCAAAAGGAGTTAGGTCCAATATTTTCAAAAGGGGTTTCTTTATTCGCAAAGGGGTTAGATCCACAAAGGAAATATTTAGAAAAGAATGTCTAAAAAATATGAAAGCAGGTAAATTTCTTCATACCCCATTTTTTGTTCAGCTCATTTGTCAAAAGGGGTTAGATCCATTTTGTCATTAATGTATAAGAATTATAGCATTTAATCTTTATTGTACAACTACAATGCCTAGTCGATTTGACTAATGTGATGACTAAAGGAGATTCTTTTTAATGGTCTAAGTGAAATGGTTAGCGTTTATAACTGCTGTATGTTTTTTTTTTTCAGTTAATTGGCACACTACTTAAGCTGGCAACCATGGCAATGCACTTTGAATTCACGCGTCGTTTCATTTAATAAATTATCGATCATCAATTTATATCCGTGGAAACACCAATGCGCGCTACCATGAACCCAGTGATATTAACGATTTCGGGAATGTTTCGACAGCTACTTGCACAGTGTTACACGATGTTCAACTCATAACATGTTCCTGCCTGTAACAAAATATGCGTCAGTGTGAAGAGTGTCACTGTAAAAAAAGTATGCGTGATCATGGATAGCAGAAAACAAGCTAAACATTCCTTTATTTATTTTTTCTTCTTTATTTTTACAACATAATGGTTCAAATTATCGATTTGTAAATACATTTTTTTTATGTAAACGATGCAATCGTAGCCATCATTGTTTAGTTTGCAAATATTTTAATACCTCGCAGGAGCTAATTCAGTGGATGTCAAAAACTTGTCTTTGTTGAGCTGACGTTTTCGCCATTTTGTTTTTATTATTGAAACGGTTAGGTGCCTGCATCTGGAAACGTGTAGCGAATCAGGGATTCAAAAATTTAGATTTTTTTTCCCTGGAGACCATTCCATCGACCTGTTTTAAAGGAGAAGTTTACCAGTCCGATTTTAATAGAAAAAATAGTGAAGGTTTTCGATTTTTTACGTAATATACGAGCAGTTGCCCCATATTTCATGTAATATAAAATGCAAGCATTTCAATTTATAATGATGACCACGATTACTAAAATTTCGAGTTGATCTTTCAGGAACGGGTGTGAAATGATCTGTCTATTGATATACTAAAGGTACAATAGAAACCGTTTTTTTTTAAAGAAAATTACATTTCATTGATTTTTGTTTTACTCCACGATATATGGGGAAGCTGTTCATATTTTACGTTACTGATAAAAAAAAAAGACTATAGCGATTTGCACACTTAACGACTGGACTACTATCCGATTTGGAATACAAATGAAATTTTGCTTATTTTCTGAAAATGTGAATGAAATATCGTTGCATATGAGGTCTAAATTAACAAAAAAAATAGTAAAAAAAAAATTAATTAATTAAAAAAAAATAAAAAATAAAAAAAATAAAAAATAAATAAAAATTAATAAATGGATTAACGTAAGACTTTGTTCTCGCTAAACTTCTTACCTTTAAACAATATGTTCGTAAATTTCAGGCAAGTTAATTATTTGTATTATTATTTTGGTCATATTAAGGCTGCATTTCTCCCCCCCCCCCCCCCCCCCCCCCCCCCCTCGTCGTTTGGTAAAGCTGGCCTCTGGCTTGAATAGGGCTGCCCTGCTTTATAAAGAAAACGTAAACAATTGATAATGAATAAATAAATAAAAGTAAAGGAAGAATCCATGTCAGTTGCTAAAGGCCCTTTGCTCTGCGGTAAGCCCTGTGGTCAGATGTAAGACGAAATAGGTTTCAAGTAATGATTACCTCATTGCGATTTGGCTTGGAATTCGCTTTTCATCCTACAGGGAGGCTCGAACAAGACTGAACTTGGATTTAAGTAATCATAACCCTATTCTGAACTCTGATCGCTAAGATGTTATTAGTTAGAATGTTCGTATCAAATGTTGTTAAATTTATTCATTTTGTATTCGGATCTCGACGAATCGCATAGTGTGCGCCTTGCTCAACTTTCCATTATGATCTTAACATTTTTTTACATAAATTTGAATTTTACAATACGTAATTTTCTGTTCAAATTATATTTCCCTGGGTGTTATAAGGTTTGTACAACTATATACATGTACAATGACTTCCTTATAAACTCATCTCATTCCGGCTCTGCATTAACGATGTTTTTTTTTCTTTTTTTTTCATCAATGCACCTGTTATCTATCTATCCATCTATCCACCAATCTACCCCTCTATCTGCCTATCTACCCATCTATCTTTTTGTCGAGTTATTCATCCATCTATTTATCTAGCACTACTATAATTATTTTTCATTATCGTAATAATTGTTGCTAGTACTATTATCATGTATTATCGTCATCATAATAATTACCGCCACTTTGTTAATATTTGTATTATTTAGGAAGATATTTTGGACCGACAGAGGGCAGCATCCAAGAATCGAGACGGCTAACCCAGATGGAAGCAACCGAGTTGCTCTTCTTGATGGCGATGTTAGTCCTGATATTTCCGATCCGACTGGAATATGCCTCGATTCTATAGGTATTTATATTCATTTTTATTGAAAATCTGCTGGTATTTGATTGGTCGAGAGCTCTCTTTCTCTTTCTCGATTCAAAATTTAGTTTTTCATCTAATTGAATAATAGGGGAAATCTAAAAAAAAAGGATTGGCCTAACAATTTGTTGTGGTGCATAGTGTGCCTTTGTCACGAAATAACATACGGAATTGTAAATTTTATAGGAAATGCTGTCTGAAATTGCCAACGTCATTGAACAAGATGTGTTCACTATAAGGAAAATAATGCATATCGTTAAAAAATATTCAAGGAATGCAATGAATACAGCTAATTCTATAATACCCCATTTCGATCCAAGATGAAATCATACTTCGATATCTTATATTCCACATACAAACGTAGTAACACAAATTTAAGCAAGTAAATCGAGAAAAGAAGTGAGCAAAAACAAACAAACAAAAAACGAACTATACAAATTAACGAACCGAAAACATCGAAAACCAAGTTACGTAGTTACTTGGTATTACATTGTATTTCTAATTCTTTCATCAGAACGGGGTCTCTATTGGACCGATCCTCAGGAGAACACATTGGAATACATAAACCTTGATTCGATGGTACGCCTTCCAAGATCCCTTCGCAATTCTTCTCATGACATTCGACTTGACATTCACCCTTTTTCGATAGCGAAATATTTCGAAGATATCTACTTTTCCGATATACTGCTGGATCGAGTATTTGCTATTGATTTTCCGGTCGGAAGCATAGCATTTGTGCATATGCAGGTTAATACCTCAACAGAAATACACATTCATGCAGGTAATGTAACATACACTGTTATGAAATTGCATACCGAACTTCAACGTGACTGTTGTACGTAGAATTATTTATATGGCTTAAAGGACAGTAAGAAAAAAAAAACATACAATTACAAATTTACACAGGTCGGTGCCAAGTATAACTGCAAGGCATTTGAACATTGGGCCAGAGAAAATTAGGAAAAGTTCGCAAATAGCCAACCCCACATTCCTGAAAAAAGAATGTGCAATCCGAAACAATATCAGGTACTTTTAATTTTAAAAAAAAGCTAATAGGTGAACTAACAACTCACTGCCCTGCCCTTACCATGCATAAATTGACTCTTTATATCAATTATTTCAAATTATAGAGTTTTGCTGAAATCGACCAGAAAAATATAAATGTCACACTTCTTTAACTTTATTTATACATGTATAAGCCCTTCTTTTCCGATTCCACAATTAGACCTACACCCGTACGTATCCGCTCGACAAAATTCAATGCAACGTTTAACCGTTAATGGAAAAAAGTTACAAAATCAATGTACATTTAAAAGATTTTGACGAGAGTGAGACAGTATAAAATAAAATGGGGTCACAAATTACATTCATAATTACTATTTTTAAATTTGCAATGGATGGGGAAGGCAAATCCTCGCAGTGGCGTTCAGTCAATAAAAAAAAATCAAAACAACCCGAATAATGCGGAAATATTATTTTTAAAATTATCTGATTACTTTCTAAATCAATTATCCATGTTTATTTAATGAAGTTATCTTTACTAGTTATGTTAGGAGAAGAGCATCCCTTTCTTGAAAATTAAAGTTAGCCCATATTTCTGCTCAAATCATAAAAAAACACAGAGAATAGCTTTGTTTTATGATTATGAAAATTATTCTAAGTAGCGTTACTTCATTGATGTATTTACTTTGCTTTGTAACGGGAAAAGAGGACTCTAAACGTGATGATATGCACTTCAAATAGGTAGATAATGGAGTGCAACTAAAAGTTCTTCATTTTTGTTCTCTCTCTAATCATTATTATTTATTTAATCGACATACTCAAAATAGTCATGAATGGTGAAGTTGAAACCAAGAAATGATTGATCTGTGTTGTAATGATACTGCAGATACGTCTTGTCCTAGTGTAAACTTATGTGCATCAACTGGAACGTGCGTTGTTTTCGAACGTCAACCTGTTCTTACTTTTTTGTGCATTTGTGACGAGGGATATCACGGAGCCCACTGTGAATCAAGTAAGCATCGATAATAAACTAGTTTCATTCAGAACTAAGTATTGAAGCGAATACAGAGGGGAGGGATGATTTTGATTGGTATATTTGACCATTTTGGTTACGTGATACAGGGCGGGATAAGTAACCGTAATAGTACTTTAACATGTTTAACATTTGGCGATCCCCAGGTTTGGCGTACGAATAAACTTAATCCAGGCTGTTAAATGTGTTAACAGTCTCTCTACAGGGTGTATCAATAAAAAGGTTTATACTTTGAAAAAGTCTTGGGCATTGAAAAATATACAAGTTGGGTATAATCTTGTCACACTTGGATTTGGGTCTCATCTATCAAATGAAAGTAAAAATTTTGACAGAGAGATACTGTTCATTTATGCAGAAATCGGTTAGCACAGAAAAAACTCATTTTCACGTTGTGTCAAGGAAATAAGGCGAAATCAAATGGATCGTGCGGTAAATTTATTTTGCATTTTTGGCAAAATGAAATGAAGCGGATAAAATAAAACATTTTGTAACAACTTTGCCACCAAAGTTAACATTTCAACTGTAAGCATGATTTTCACACTTTTTTGTCATCTGGATCTGACGAATGTAACGCACAAAAAAACTAGTTTTATCATATTGTGGTATCACATTTCATATTTTTATTTAATACTTGTTTCTCCACACTTTCCTTAATGTGACAATGATTGACAAAACAAAAATCAAGCCTAAGCTATTTCATGTGAATCACAGCTCAGTTTAAAGCATAAATTATTACGATGCCCTCGGTGTGTGTGAGGGGAGGACAATGGCACTCTGTGAAGTGTTTTGGTCAACGAAACAAGTTAAAATGCTAAAATATATCTTCAACTCAATCTTCCAAGCTAAATTGTATGTTTTGTGTATAATTAGCATTTATTTTTAGTCATATTGCTATTTCCAAGTTCTGCACAAATTGGTTTTTGACGATTTTTTTTCAAAGTAAGTGGTGCTCACCCAAACGGAAAAAAAATTCGACAGTTATATTGTAATTTACTTAATGAGATCTGTATCAATGTTTAAACGTGGAAAAAGCTTCAGGATATTACAAATATATGATTTTACAGGATTATTTATAAATGCAAACCTTTTTTTGATACGCAATTCATACCTAAAGAGTAAACAGTCCAACATATACCTAAAAATAGTAAGTGCCGAGCTGAGAATCAAATCCTATTTTTCCCCCTTTTTCTTATTTTTCATGTATTTCCAAAGCAATTATAGTCAGTAGCGGCACTTCCTCTCATATCATGTATGAGAAAAGATTGATTTTATTAAATGCAATTTAACTTGATCTTTAGATTTTTGCTGGTGATTGTAAGATTATAATGAAACTCACATATTTTGTTTCTTCATTTTGATAAAGATATTGATGACTGTACTGTGAATCCCTGCTCGAATGGAGGATCATGTACGGATGGAGTGAATTCATTTACGTGCGACTGCGCTCCTGGTTATTCTGGGGTCAACTGTACAACAGGTACTCTCACCCCCCACCCCCACCCCCCCCCCCCCTGTTCATTCGCTCCCTCTTGATCATTGATTTTTTTTTTAGATCAAAATTTTGATTATAATCAACTTATTGATAACAATATTGAAACATTAAAAAATCAGTTAAGAAATAGCTTCAATATGTGTGACGTCACATACATTTTTATTGCGTCAGGTCGAGACACCATCTTATGTAATCTGCAAAAAAAAAATAATTCTATGATTAATAGTAATTGATGAACACATTTTCTATATTTAAAATTTATGATAGAATATTTGGGCCAAATCTAAAAGGAGTATACTGCATAATCCAAGGCTCTGACTTTCTGTTCCATTTTATACAGGCAAATGGAAAATGTAGAGCAGTGAATTGTTGCTCTTCAAACAGAAAAAGGAGCTTGGATGGGACATTTTTTAAGAAATAAAGACATATTCCAATGAATAAAGATATTCCCTTGAAAATTTTAAAAAATAAAAATAAATAATTGTTTTCAACCAAAATAATGACACTTCGTCCACGAAAAAAATTGACAAGCAAAAAAAAAGTTTTTACCTTTAAAGGGGGTGGGGGAGGGGCACAGGTCTGTTTTAACGGCATTTTTACACTGTTTATTTTAATTGTGCCTCTCAAGGGGGGGGGGGCATGCGTTGGCTCCCCCCTAAATGGATCCACCAGTGGTTGTACTGACGACATTTCTTCTGCAGATAATTTGTTATTCAATTTCATCTCATATGCTTAAAAAACGTTAATAAAAGATAATAATAATAACAATATAGTTTTCTTTTATAGCGTGTATCACATTATGATTGTAACGTCTCTATGCGTTTTTATATGTCTTGGACAGTATAACACCTGCTTTAGCTTGGCGGCCGTAATTACTTTAAGCGCGGAAGCATTTCAAGGGATTAATTCCTATCGGGTTCCCATTTACCTCACCTGGGTCGAGTTCAGCAGGATGTGGATAAATGTCTTGTTGAAGGAGACTACGCCATGTCCGTATTTCAGCCCCTCTGTTTTAAAGTCCAGAGACTAATCCCCTAGGCCACCCTCCGTGAGCCAATATTACAATACGAATCTTTATATATTCATACATAGTGTGCAAAATATTCTTAATACAGAAAGTCTACAAAATGTAGACTATACAGAGTTTAGATAATGTTATCGATTTTGGTGTATTGTACCAAATGTAGTTAGCTCAAACACTTCCAGGTGCATATGTGCAGTATTTCCAGTAAGATATATTTGCCGCATTGCTTTGTCCCGCAGGGTATTAATCATAGATGGAATATGATTAGAGAAAGAACGATGTTTAACTGATCTCAACATATATTCATAAATTAATTAATTTATTGAATACTATATAACATACACATTTTCCACGATCCATTCATTTGCATAGCAAGGAATATTAAACAATAGACTTTGAAAACATACCTGGTTTATTCGATTTTGTCTTTATGTTTAACAGATATCAACGACTGTGATCCCAACCCTTGTATAAACGGAGGTACTTGTAGTGACGAGATAAACTCCTACACATGTGAATGCGCTGTTGGTTACACCGATATTAATTGTTTTACAGGTAAGAGTAATAATCTCATATGTAAAATACTTGATATATAACTTCTGCATTAATGTTTTCCAAGTATTTTTGTAATGAGCTACAGTGTTTCCTTTTGATAACTTTAGCATTTTCCCTCTTTCGTACACATTTGTCATTACACATAGAATACGATTTGAGATAGAAAAACATGTACACAATAACTGAGACCTGAAACCCTAAAATCACCAATAAGTCGCAATTTTTTTACTATTTTCCATTGAAATTTTGAAGAGTACATTTCAGCTTTAAAGGATATCTTTCTTGTCAAAATTGATCAACAATAGCCAAAACAATTTTTAAAATGAATGGAGAGGAATTTAATGGGAGCCTTAAAGAATGAGGAGAAGATATGGCCTAGAATGGGGAGTCCACTCAACATGCTCAAGCATGAGATATGCACACTTCTAACAAATCTCAGTGAAACTTTCAAAAACTCCAGAAAAAATATAGAAAAATAGACTAATATGGTATCAACTGAAAGAGCATATAACGATTTTTGACATAATTGGGAAGTCGTTGAAATTAAAGTATAATTCAGGTGGAATTTACTTTAAAAAAAAAATAACATTCATGCTAAATGCATTGTATTGTTTATTACATTCTTAAACATCGTTTCATATAAATATGTAAATGCCAAATATATGATTTATATTGTATTTTCTATTATGATATGTCACCACTGAACAAAACTGTGTAATCTGAAATGGTTGTGTTGATATGTAGGTAGCCCAAATATGAAATGTTTTTGTCAAGTTTTTATTTTTAATTTGTCAAAAATATGAAGATTTTGGGGGATAAAGTGGCACCTAAATATTTTGATGATAAAGGAGCATGACATACTCATTTGTTTGATATCACATTCGTCATAATAGCACAAATATTTTTTTAAGATACAGTCAATTTTGTGATGTTTAGCAATTGTCAACTTTTCTTTGAATTCAATATATATATAAATATATATCTTTCACCTTGTATTTTGATTTATACTACAATATGTGCATAAATACATATATATATTTTGCTATAGTCCATGTATAAAGTACAATATACTTCAGATACAGAAATGGTTTGTTCGATCTGATTTTGTTTTTCAACAGATATCAACGACTGTGATCCTAACCCTTGCATGAACGGAGGTACTTGTAATGATGGAATAAACTCTTTCACGTGTTACTGCGCGCTTGGTTACACCGATATTAATTGTTCTACAGGTAATTTTAACAAAAGTTATCTTATATGTGATACATTATTTGGCTACTGTATATACATTATATTATAATTTGGTAATTTTGAAGAATTTCATTAAATATTATGATTGACTAACTCCTTTAAGTGCGAAATAGTCTTTTCATATTACATATACTTTGCTTTGTTTTTATATATATTTTCCCATATATCCGTGCAACCAAGTGTGAAATACATATTAATACAATGACAACAAGAGACATTCAAAGAATAATCAATTGGATAATTTTATTATAAAAAAAATCATTTTTTTATCTGCCCTAATCCATGTATAATATTATTCCTCATTTGTTATTTATATATAGATATCAACGACTGTGATCCTAACCCGTGTAAAAACGGAGGTGCATGTAATGATGGAATAAACTCCTACACATGTGAATGCGCTCTTGGTTACACCGACGTAAATTGTTCGACAGGTGAGAATATTCCGCAATTTTCGCATTCACTATGTTCACTACGGGGAAACTCGCTACAACGAAGCACTTCCTTTAAAAATGCAAGTCAAATCACAATGGAGAGCTGAGAGGCTTTAACAGTCGGTGGAACGGGACGGCATCAGAATCTCTTGGCTCTGGACAACGACATATTTGCAGTTGTTCATCTTTGGATGACCGGCTGTTCCTTTCCACCAACTTTCGACAAAACCCTCTCAGCTCTCCATTGTAACTTTAATCGCATTTTCAAAGGAAGCGGTGCGTTGTAGAGAGTTTCTCCGTAGTAAATACCAAAGCTATCTTTTTTTTCATCGGTGAGATGTTAAGTAAAAAATAAAAATAAATTGATTTGTGTGTGTATTCATCAAGGTTGAAATTATAATATTTAACCAAGCATTGCTTCCCAGTAGCAAAGCGTCCTTTAATGAATGGGAAGGGGTTGTTGATTCCATCCATATATATATATATATATATATATATATATATATATATATATTAGATTAATATGCTGTATTTTTTTCGTTAATAGTAACTCCCGTGGGATATCGGCAGGACGCCTTTTTGCTGCTAGACACTAAGCTAGTATGTAACCAGATGCATAGGAGACTTGTTATTTCTAAGAGTATTAGTCATAGTGGCTTACCTAAACGACGACACGCG
Organism: Lytechinus pictus; assembly: GCF_037042905.1. Taxonomy (NCBI): domain Eukaryota; kingdom Metazoa; phylum Echinodermata; class Echinoidea; order Temnopleuroida; family Toxopneustidae; genus Lytechinus; species Lytechinus pictus. The sequence continues at coordinate 3,108,918 of NC_087250.1, forward strand.
AAATATATTACTTCTTACTCTTTTTATCAAAGTGCAGACAATGGCAGAGCGGAGAATCGAACTCACAACCTTGCGATTATGAGTCCAATGTTCTAACCACGAGACCACACTAAATTTCCAAGGTTATACTTTAACACACAGGTATTATTTGAAAGGTTTGACAACAATGTATCTAAATTCTTTGAACTTGATTTTTCTCCTGAATTCTATCATATTCATGCTTCTCTTAAACAAACGGCTTACTGTTGAAACAGCCTCTAAGAACGAAAAAAAAATAGAATACATAAGTCAAATGAGTGTATACGCAATGTAAAAGGTTAAATGTTGTCTTCGTCTTCTTTTCCGATAGCAATTGATCCATGTTTTTATCAAACTCCATGTGGGGTGAACGAGGAATGTACAAACACTGACCTGGTGGAAATCGGATATTTCTGTAATTGCTCCGAAGGCTTCGTGAAACGAAAGGACGTCTGTATGGGTATGAATTAATAATAGCAATGATAGTGATAATTACCTAATTAATAGAGCTCTTCTTGTCACAGGTTAGCTTTTATGATCACAGCTGTAGCTAAAGGTGGCACTTTCTTAGAAGCAGTTACTTCCTTTAATGAATTAAAAATACCGGTACAGATTTACATCACAATGGTCGAGCGTAGCAAGCTCTCATACAGAAGTGAATTCCGGGTAATCCGGATCATTCTCAGCTAATTTTCGGGAAATAAAGAAAAAATACAGGTAATTCGAAAATTACAATTATACAACAATTAAACGTTGCAACTTTCAATATTCATGTTATATCTAAAGAATTGTTTACCTCGAAAGGTAGCTCAAAACTTTCCGCTAGCGCGGTTCCAATTTTTAAAGAGAGCTAAAAATAAATGTTGAATTCCTTGATTTTGGTCGATTGGACCAAATTTAGGCTCGCTGTATTATTGCCCGCTTTTCGTTAAAAACTCAAACTTCAAAATCTTAGGCAATTTGGGATTCTGTTTCGGGAAATTTGTCTTAGATCTGTGGAAACACTGGTCCAAACATTTAAGTGAAATCATTGATGTTCTCACTTGTTAGCTATATTTTTTTTTCTTCTTTTGTATTCTTCAGCTTCAAGTTCCGTTGGTGGCTCGCTCAGATTCGATCGGGTAAACGGTCTACATGTTTTATTCACGGACTCTCTTGGTAACCCACAGTCAGAGAACTACCGCAATTTAGAACAAATTTGTTACAAAATCGTAAGTTCTATATCGGAAAGGTGTATCGCATTTGCCATTCTATTCGGGCTCGTTACACTGATTCCTTGGGTGGATCGGGTGTAAATTTGGTACTTTCTTGTGCAGAAGAAACTGGTGAGTAGAGGTTTAGGTGTTTGAACATAGCATTAGTTTATTCCACAAAGGTTGCACTATTGATGAATTATCTTATGGATAGTACTCTAAATAATGGAAGTGTGCGTTTTTTGTTTTTATGGTATTCATTTTGATTTCTTTTTTGGTGGGGGGGTATTGTTGTGTGGTTTATCTTGCCTCTCAAATTATATTTTAACGTGGAAGATAATAATCCTCGATAAGGGCATTCTGGTCATGGTATTATAGGTCCTTGTTTAGTCGAATTAGATGTTAAATGGTGGTATACTACATGCATATCAAAGATACGAAATTTATGAGGTTTTCTTATTTAGGGTTATTTGTTTCCAAATTAATACTTTTACTTTAAGATGTCGAAGGCATTAGTAAACATCGAATCGTTTTTAAAGCAAGAAGAACATGTGTGTATTCTATCAATGACTGTTTAATGTTTTATTAGAATATCCACATATTGCAGCCATTTAGGCTGAATTGCATTGGATTTACAAAATATGTGTCATGGAATAACTAGACGCCCTGTTCCTGAAACGCCGTGTGCGGCGCTCTTCACATCTTAAGCTTTTTCGGAACATTTCATATACTTTCGTTACCAGAATCTTTGTCGTCACTATAAAATAACGCTCGTTTTTTTTGTTGGCATTTTTCATTTTTTGGGGAAATACATGGATACAACACTTAATGGTTTAACTTGCATATCACTGACTTAAAAATTAAAAAAAGTTTAAACTGATTACCAAAAAAATACGTTTTTTTTTATTATATGTCACGTGATTGATGACGTTTTTTTTTTACCCCTGTACCATAATACGTTCCAACTAAAGTGAGTACACTAACTACCCCAAAATTCACTTCCAATCTAAAAAAAACACAAGGTGAGAGGATGTATTCCCTGTATAGGCAATGCATCCTCTCACCGCCCAAATTTTCTGATCAACAACTGGTTTTTTTTTCAGCCAAACGTTCTCTGCTCTTTAATTAATGATTAACATGGGCAGTGAAACCTTATCTTATCCTCAGCATCCTAACATAGCTTCAAACCACTACCTCTCTCTAAAAAACGTCCATTATCAACCACATTACAATCCGTGAAATAAGCACAATTTGAACACAAAACAAAACCAAAAAGCCTGTGTATCCATTGACATCTTTTATGATTGATAAGATATCCACGCATAAAGGATTTGGACATGTTCAAAACCATCACCCCCACCCCATGTGCGCCACAAATTCTACACCCTACACATACTATAATAGCCCCCTTTCAGCTCACCAAACGCAACATTTGTTATTCATATCTGGTTCCAAAATACACTGGATCTAAAAGTATTTTTTTTGCAACTTGGTAACATGATTATTGTGGTTTGGAGTTATAGGGTCATAATGCGCAGCCTACAATGTAATTTAAGCGCACTGAAGTCCTCTCGGTATTATCCAGTTTAAAAGTGATATTCTTGCGTGAAGACCCGAATGTTGTTCAAAGTTTTAATCTGAATTTGCGCGGTGTAGCGGTGTAGCGAGTAACTGAATTCGTGTGTTATCATTCAAGGGATGCTATATTACAAGACTGCACTGTTTGGAATATTGCATTATGGGTTATGAACCTGGCCAGATATCAGGAGTTGAAGACTTCAGGCAGTGATATATAGAAATGGTAGTTCGCTCCCTCTTTAAATTTATTGAGGTGAAAGGTCCAATTAGGCAGTTTTGTCTGTGGTGTGTTATAAAAATGAAGCTTTTAAAAATAAAACAGCAAAAAACTACAAGCGCCCCCAATAAGTAATGAAAATAAGATAATTACAAAAAATAAATTAAAACAAAAGGAAATGAACAAATTAATAACTGAGTTAATGAACTAATTATTCATGCGTTACATTTACTATGGGTTGGAGATAAAATAGATTATTATACTGCACGAATTGTTTTTTTTTTTCCAGTATCAGTTGCAACACTCACAAAAATTATGGATTTTTTAATAAGGTTTTTTTGTAACATTAACCTATGTCTTCACGTCTGTCATATAACTTGGCTTCATATACCTTAAATTTGTTCACATTAGCTCCGTGATATTCTGATGGGTAATCCAAACCTTCAAAACAGCGACTGGGACGTTGCTGTTACTGGTTTCTCACCTGGTAGCGTTGTTGCCGAGTTCATGGTCATGGTGTTTGACCCTGACACTAACACACTGAAAGACCAATCGTCAGCAGTCGAAGCCTTTCTTGGACATCAGGATCCAGGAGTATGGCAAGCCCAAGATGGTTCTGACAATCTTAATGTTCTAACCATTACTGCTTTCGGTGAGTATCAATCTAGGTTGTGTATCCCTTAAGGATCTAGTGATTCCCTCCATTTCCTCAACGTTATATGGTCTATTTGCAATTGGTCTAATGCCAATTCTTCAAATTGCCAACTCGTCTGCAATTATTTGGTCTACTATCAGTTCGTCCACTCACCACAATGGTCTACGTTCATTTAGTCTTATGCCATTCCGTTTAATAATCAGTTCACCCAATAGCCATTTAGTCCATATACCACTTGGTCTAATTGAAATAAAGGGTTAATTGTGCAAAATGAATTAAAAAAATAATTATTAGACCAACTGGTTATTAGACGAGATGGTAATAAACAAACTGGTGATTACATGAAGTGATGATTGGACTAAATGGTTGTTAGTCGAAATGTTGATGGACGGAAATGGCTATAAAATGAAGGTAGACCATGTGGTGAGTGGACGAGGTGGCAGTGGACGAATTGGTAATTTACCGCGTTTACTTCATAAAAAAAAACAAATAAAAGAAGCCTTCCAAAGCGTTTGACGGAAAATTTTCTACATAATAGTTTAATTTTTATATCGTTATTTACTAATATGACTATTATATCGCTTAGTTTCTAGCCTTAACATTGACTTATTTATATTGTATAGTCATATTGCTTTGATTTTGTATTCATTTCTATTGGTTTGTATGGGTATCATTTCATATTTGTGTAAGCATTTTTCTTGGTGTTTAATTGAGTTGAGTCGAAATGAAATAACCCAAAATTAAATGGTTCTGAGAACCATAATGTCTTTACCGTTACTGCTTCTGGTGAGTTTGAACGTTTCATGCTTAAAACAAGACAAATTTTGTTTGATTTTTTTTTTCACAATGTTTTAACCATTAGCGCTTTTGATATCTCAGCTATGTGAATCTTAGTTTTGATTGAAATAAGAAAGTTTGGCAAGACACTAATATTCTAAACATTGCTGCTTTCGGTAAACGTGATAATATTTTGTGGGAATGTCAAATGCTTTTTTTGCAAAAGTTGGCAATCTCTCGTACTGTGATACTTAATGTCTTAACCAACTCCTTTCGATGACCTTTTTTTGCTTGTAAATTTTTTTCGAGTACGAAATATCTTTAATTTGTGGTTGAAAACCTTTTTTTTTTTTTTGGGGGGGGGGGACTTGCCAAAATTTTCCTCTGAAAAATTTGCCCCCCCCCCTTTTGGAAAATCCTGAATCCGTTCCCGCAAATGTGCTACCACTTGTCTATGCGATGATGGTCCTGAAATGTTATGTCTTGGTATAACAGTATTTTTAGCGGATTATGTCAATTTTCAAAGACGTAATTTAAAATAATATATAGAATAACGATCATAAAAGAGAAATTGAGTATTTTGCTTTCAGCCCTGTTCTCTTCGTAGAGCGTTCTGTGAATACCAATGACCTTCTATACGAAATCGTGCTAGAAGGTGTTGACTGTCTTTTTCTCTCTCTCTCTCTTTCTCTGTTAGGTGAAATCTGCCTTACTTCCCCATGTTTAAATGGGATGTGCCTGACGACCCCTGGGGACATAGATTATACATGCCGTTGTGACTATGGATTCACTGGACAACACTGTGAAACAGGTACACTTATAGACGTATATGATATCAGCATATTTAAGGTTTTATTGTTTTTTGTGCCGAGTTGAAAAAGCAAAGGCGAGAACTCCGTCGAGATGTATGTATGTATGTATGTATGTATGAATATGTGTGTGTGTGTGCGGTTGTATGTGAGGGTGTGTGTGTGTGTGTGGGTGGGTGTACATATCCTTTGTTTAGTTCTTTAATTCTTTTAGTTCTTATTATATGTACCATGATGTCGGCAAATGAGGAGCAGCTCAGGCATTTGGTCACATGCTTCTTTTAATATGTTTATCTATATTGGTGTATCATTTGATACGTTGGTTTTTTAAAGCATTTTGGTATATACTGTATATACTACGGGCCTTCAGTATTCTATATATATGGTACGGATATATATGCATTATCACATCACATGATAATATCCAATTAATTGTAAGAGTTATATGTGATTTATATAATTCTCAGTGTTATTATAAACCTGTTATTGTTACTGGCTGGTCTGACTAGCTTCATATGGGGGCTGAGCTCGTTTTTAGCTAGAGCTCCTGTGAGTTGTGTGCTGAACGGGCTTGCCCCTAAGATATAAATACCAGTTGTGGTCACGATCTCAAAATGAGTTTATACGGAATCCAATGAAATAACAACCACGTTTGTATGCAAAAATAAAAGCAAGAAATCTGTGCCAAACAGCTCTGGAAGAAAATACGTAATAACTGAAAAATTAGCAAAAAAAGCACAGAATTCCACCAAATGTCTGGTAATATTTCAAAGCAACATTAATACACTGTCCCACATATGCTTTTCTGTGTAAAGTGATCATCAGAATTATCGATTTCGAGCTAAGATTTCATGATTTTGCAAAGATAACTTAGCATTAATGTACCAGATCTAGATGCGTGATAATATTTTGACAATTAACCTTGACTTAAAATATTTTCTCACGTAATAATTGTTTGCTGCAACTACTGTCTTTTACCTTTAAAATGTCGGTGAACGGGGCGGCAATAAGGAGGGGACCAGGTTCCACACGGATGAGGCCAGGAGTTCCTGCTAGTAATATAAAACTGTACTTATCACCATCATTATTGCACTGCACTTTACCTAAATCAAGTGTTTATCAAGGTGATATGATGTTGGCATTTTGTATAGTAATTATATGTTTTTTGGTTATACCCATGGTATATTTACACTTGTATGCGCGCCTACTTGGGGGCATCATAGCTTAAGTGGCTTCTAGGTTGTAGAAACGATGTGGCTCAATTCGAAGAGGTGCTATCTCTACAGTGCATATTGAATGTAACAAAGCTTGCGTGCGCATGCGAAATTTCTTCTGTCCAACTAATGACCTTATCTTTCTCAGATCTCTCCTAAACAAATAAGGCCTTATCTACTGAAAGGCTAAAAAAATAGTGTTATGATGAAAATAATTTTCTGAATGGCGCATATATTCCTTTGGAATGAGAGCGCCATATAGAAAACAACCAACAACAGTGAACAGGCATGTTCATAAGTTGCTGTTCATGGGCAACTCGAATATCAGAAATACGTGTTGGACCCGTGTGTTTTGTAACGTTCCCGTTTTAATTAGTAGTTATTAGAAATGAAAGAAAATAAATGTTTATTTGAATTGAATTGAAAATTAATTGATCGTCCTTATCAAATTCGAAGAGATTTGCTAATGTTTATTGGCGTAAAATGCATTTTGCATGGGCGCAAAGCGGTGGAGCTATCGTTCTGGGGGGGGGGGGTTATCTATTAAATGTTTTATTGCCCTCCCCCTCTTGAATAGCAAGACGTCGCGGATCTACGTCAAAATCCTGGTGAAACACGTAGAGGTTTAGTGATCAAGCATTCAGAGCGATGTATTGAACTTATTTTATGTCTACATGTATGTTCTTTTTTTGGCAGAGGTTACCTGTTCCTTGCCTTTCCACCCATTCAGTCATGTTGTTAGACCAAAAGGAGTATACAGGGGAGACGATTTTATCACCATACAATGTGATGAAGGAGAGGAATCAGTTGTATGGCAATGCAATGGTACAACAGGGACATGGAAACAACTTGCAGACCTTGATTGCGAACCTGGTATGTAACCAAAATGTTACTCAATTGAAAATATCAACTTGTTATAAAGACGAATATTAATTATCATGTTTATTTCCTTTGGTGACGTCAATTACGGCAGAGGTATTGCTGTTCAGTTGATAGGTGTCCGGGATCTGAACTAGCGGGTCCGGGCTTCAAATCCTACCGCAACATATAGACTTATTATGTAAACTCCTAACTTCCTGGTCACATGTATTCAGAGTGATTTTTTTTTATGTTACCAGATGTTTATATAGTTCCATTGTTTTAATGAATGCAGATATCATTAAAAAAAGGGTTTAAACGAATAAAATATGATGTACTTTGGACATACCGTTAATTCATTTGTGGCCTCTGAACATGTTTTCTCAAGCGCCCTAGTATACGCAATATGCAACGGAAAAGTAACACTTTCCACTTCATTTTCAGATGACAATTCCGAAGGAGGTATATCCACTGGAGTTATTGTAGGAATCGTTGCAGGAGTTGTAGTAGTTATCATTGGAATGATACTTTTCTTTCTCTACAAGTAAGTGTGTTATTTGTTTATTCCATTTCTAAAGTACATGAAAAACTTGATATGTACATACATGGCACAGAGCATGGGCGGAAATCTGTCCCGAAAGGTAGGGGGGACCACAGGGGCGGATCCAGCCTTCGCCAATAGGGGGGGGGGGTTCAGCCATATTTTAATCCCCGATTGGCCGCTCGATGATGATTTTTGTTTGTTTCATTAAAGGGTTAGTCTTCGTGGTCACTTTTTAGCTTTATTCTTATAAATCAACATAAATATATAATATCATAATCAATATTTATATAATGCGAGCGCGAAGCGCGAGCAATTTTTTTTTTTTTTTTTTTAGGGGGGGGGATTTTACGTATTTTTTCCTAAAATTTTAACATTCTGGGCAATGTTTATAATCCCGAAAAAGATGTGTATGCAAATAAATAAGTACTACGAACGCGAAGTGCGAGCAGAAATGATCTGATGGAAAAGGTACCTGTTAAAGACTGCTTGCAGTTAGCCATGAAGACGTTACATATTTCAACAATTAAATAATGCGAGTGCGAAGCGCGAGTTGAAATTTTTTGACATTTTTACCTAAGGAATGAAAATTCTAAGCACTTTTTGTAATTCAAACAGATAGGTATATAATTAAACAATTGATGCGAAGCGCGAGCGGGAAAAAAATCGAGATTTAGACCTAAAAACGGCACACTCTATTCATGTTTTGTAAATCATGAAAAGAATGAGTAATAGGGGATCTTCCTACATTAATAATGCGAGCACAAAGCGCGAGCAGAGTTTTTGATATTGTGATCTGAAACTGGATAACGATTTAAATATAGAACAAGTTGAGTATCTGAATAAACATGCGCGGGCGTGTTTCATATTCAGACCTAGAATCTAGGCATTCTACACATCTTTTATTATGAAAAATCAGAGCGAGCGCGAAGCGCGAGCTTAAACTATATGATATTCCAATCTGAAAAAAAAAAGTTAATTTCAGCTATTTATTTCAAGCACTTTGTAGGAAAATCGTGAGGTGGATATGGATCGCACTTAATAAAGAGCTGATATTTTTCATTATTATTTGAGTTTTGACATAGGACTGGGACATCCTTAGGACATGTCATATGAAAATGATGACTATCTTACTATCCCTCTTGCTAAGCGCGAGATGAAACAAAAGGGACAATTTAATCATTAAATTAATATCTTATTTATTAATGCCTAATGAGGGGGGGGGATCTGATGATATTATGGCCTGAAAACTGGACATTTCAAGCACTTTTGTAATTCTGAATAGAATGCATCAGTTAAAATATTTTTTAAACCATTAATGCGAGCGCAAAATAATAGGTACTTAATAAATCGAAATTTGCGAGCGCTCAGCACGAGCAGAAAATTTCAATATTCAGACCATAAAGCTATAATTTCAACAGAGCACCTTTTAAAAATCAGTTTGTAAATCACACAAAATAATGAAAGTTCGATTTCCGAGGTGAAATGTGTAATGTATATTGACTTCCAAACTTGATATTTAAGATCCATATTGAACAATCACCTAACAGGCAATGCGAGCGCGAAGCGCGACCGAAAATTTCATATAGTGACATGAAAGATTCTTTTTATTTTCCAAGTCTTCCCCTCATCTTATTTTATTCACTCTGGAATATTTGACAAGCAAAAAAAAGTTTTCACCCAAAATGTAAGGTCATTTAGTTCAAAATACATGTATTATTTCGAATGTGAATGATGCATTTTTTTCCATCATAAAAGACCAAAAATAGTAGGGGGGACATTTGATATTGTGTCCCCCCTACTATTTTTGGTAGGGGGGACACGTCCCCCCTGTCCCCCCTGGGATTTCCGCCCATGGCACAGAGGTACCATGTGTATAACCAGACGTCGAGCATGCCTATCACACTTCAAAAATCCCACAAACACTTTTCTCTTTTTTTCATAGGATGGCTCATAGGAAACGTCCGACGACGACTGACGGCATGATACTAAGGGAACAGCCGACAGGCCAATCACAAGGACAAGGGCTGCATGGAAATGTCAACCAAGGAGCCAGATTCGGTCAATCCGAGCTTACCGGTGCAGGTGCTCTGATCCGGGATAGGACCGGGACGTTACCTGCAGCCCCTTTCGGTAATTTCGGGCAGTTTGAGAATAAGGATGCGGGAGATTATGAAGATTTGCCTCCAGCTTATAATTCCAATCCCAACCATGGCTATGTTGGAGGCGCAGAGGGTGAATATGCTGAAGTGATATTCAAACAAGATGGCAAACCGGAAGATAATAGTAATTGCCCGTCCAATATGCCTCTTAGCAGGCAAAATGTATACATAGAGGCAATTACTGACAATGATGTTACAGCATAAGCAACAATAGTGAGGTTTTTGCAACCGCGCAACGCAGAACGCTTTTGGGTGGATGTTTCCTAAAGCTGTTCGGATAATTACGAGTGTCTTACGAACGACTGTGTATCCTTTCTTGATGTAAATTATGCGCACCACTGTTTAATTGGCGTGGATATTATAAAAAGCTCCTAACATAGGATCAGAAGTCAATTGTAAGGTCACTCGTAAATTTCGAACATCTTTATGAAACACCTTACTGGAACATAAAGAATGTATTTTCAAATTTGCTTCATTTTCAAATTTCCTTCAATTCGTTGTCGACAGTTTGTGAATCGAAACAGCAATTTCGTCCTGGACCCTGGAAAACGACATGTTTGCAATTTTTTGTCCGTTCTAAACTTAGAACGAAACTGCTGTTCCGTTCACCTAATTTCGACAAAGATCTCCCTGAAGTACGTTGTCATGACGGGCATTTGTCACTACATTTGCTCCGTTCTTGAATCATGCATACGTCGCTGAGCAAAAAATTCTGAAGAATCACAAAAATGCAGATGATTATACGAATGCTCCGGGCTGAAAATGGTTATATCTAAAAAAATTGTAAAATTCACAAAGCAAAATGCTGAAAATTTCATCAAAATCGGATAACAAATAACGAATTTATTGAAAACTAAAGTTAAGCAATATTTGTGAAAACAGTTATACGTCATAATGAATATATTCAATACGTGGGCTAATGAAGTTACATTCCCACTTTCTTTTTTTTAATGTTATTACATGAAATCATAATTGTTTCTTTTTTTCATACACGTGGGAATGATGTGTCTCCATAATAATGACGAAAATTGCAATACATAACCAATGCACTTAATCAGTTGTCAATCCAATAGTTTTTGGTAGAACCTTTTTTAATAAACCTAATTTCATATAATAAAATACAAAGGACCAAGTGGGGATATGACTCCATCAGTTTGCTCAATGAATATTCATGAAGACATGCCAAGAACTGCTTCACCGGAATAATGCAAGTCTTTAAAATTCAATAACTTCGTTTTCTGTTATTGTTATCCGATATTGATCAAATTTTCAGCATTTTGCTCTGTGAATTTTACTCTAATTATTGAAATTTGAATATCTTCAGTTTGGAGTATCCCTTTAAAAGCATGCATGATACAGCTGTAGTCGAGGTTAACATGAAGATAATGAGGATGCGAGAACACGCTCAAGGCAAGTTATACTTATTGCAATTAGAATTGGGATAATTGAACAATAAAGCGATGATTAGCAACAATGACAATTGCAATAATGAGGAAACGTTCATGAATTTTATTTTAAAATTTCAAAATTCCGAATCTCATCTAAGTTGTTCAGCAAAAACGACTAAAGTAAGCTCAAATTTACAATAAGATAAAACAAATAAAACAAGTGAGGATCTGTGCTCAACAACATCACATTTAGATGCAATATCGACGAAATATTATAATTATAATCAATTCTGGCAAAAAAGGTTTTATTGTATCGTTGATGATAATGGACAACCTATCGAATGCAATTGTGTCCCCACTAGTAATTTATTTCTTTTTTTTTTTTCATTTTTGGGGTTTAAACTTCAAATGGTCAAATGAGACGAGCATCACATATTTCCTCTTGTCGGAAAGTACATAAAGAGTGATAATTCAATGTTTGTGAAAATGTCAGGGATCCAATGAAATTCATTTCAATGAGCATCAATATTAGAAAAATTCGCTCACGTTTTCTCTAGTGTTCATATATAGTGAAAATAATTCTAGAGAATTCAAAGGAACACTTACATGACTGAAAATACATAATCAGTAAATTAACTGCAGCCATTATGTTGATGTTTTTTTTAAGATGAATATATTGTAGAGAATATATTTTTCGTGGGTGAATGAAAAACGATTACGGCAAAAAGTTTGCTGCTACAATAACTGAAATACTTACATCTTATTGTATTGAATCGTTAACTTCTCATTGCTGTAAAGTGTGATAATAAAAATGATAAAAAGAAATAAAAGTATGTGTAAGCGAGAGCAAAGATGAGGAAAATGGGAAATGGGGATCATAATCGTGTTTTTAAATTAGGTTTTTAAAATTTCTAATTTGTATAATCTATGTTCACGTAAATTCAATGAAAACAAATATCGTTTTTCCCCTTTTAAAAGAAAGCGAGTGTCAAAAAACTAATTAAAGATGGCATATTCCAAATGCAGAGTTAACAGGTTAAGCTTGTTAAGGACTACTCGTAATGCCACGAGTATATCTAAGTGGAGCGATATTTGTATCATCTATAAAGTACTTTCTTACTTATCACCCTGAGTGATTATGTACAATTACTGAACAGCGTATGGTATCTTTAAACACATGTTTTTTCATCTCATCGCATGTTCAGCTTAAAAAAGGAATATATATCCAGAGTAAAGTAATAATACTAATGATTATGAGTATTGCATTTGAATGTGTATATGATAACAAATTAATCAATCATACATAGTGTTCTTACTAAAATATTGAAACGCAGATGTTGTTATTTTATGCAAAGTAGGAAGGTCGTTAGTATATCAATCCCTATTTACCCAGTGCTTTAATTGAATATATGTGTAGTGACCAAACTAATTTCTTAATTTTTTTTGTTTGATTTATCTATTTTTGACCACCCTACGACCAATTCGGGTGTGGTAAAATTTTATCACAGACCGCGAAACCTAATCACTTTTGGGTCACGTGGGCCTAGTGTCATCCCGCCGAGGAAAAATAGTCCTCCCCTTTATTATTTTAAAAAAACATGTATTATGATACAATTGTTGGACATAGATGCATGAATATAAATATAGATATATATATTACACATTAATGTCGATTTAAATTAATATTCACTAGCATATCATATTTTGATGCATTAGAGTGTGACGTCATTGATATCTAAATGCGGAGATATATTAGGCAAGGCCCGGTAGCTGGGCAGTGACATTATCCCGCGCACAACTCAAAACGAAGTCATCGCGGCTTGTTGACCCTTTTAGAAGCTGCACATTAGCTTTTGACTGTAGGTTTGCAGTTGTTATTTACCAGGTATGTTAATTGAATTTTATCTGATGTATGTTTTACTTTGCTGGAATTTATAGGATCTCGTTACTCGGAAAATATTCTTATTTCTATGGGATTGTTCATTTCTAGCCGGACAAAGTAGTGTTAGAAAACACACTGTTTTACATTTTGAATTGTGTCATTATGCATATCCAGCTTATAACTTTTGAATCTTTGAACACACCTTAATATTTACTATGTACCACGAAATAAACTGCTTAATATTTCATGCAGCTTATGTGATTGACAGTGATGATATTTAATCACTTTGCATTTTTTATATGACATGTTTAAATTCATTCACCAAACGATGGAATGTATAATTATGTACGTAAGCGTACTCTTTGCGATCTTTGCTTACAATATTTAGATTGATGCTTAGTCTTAAATATCAGACCCGCTTTGGTCTTGCGAAATTAATTGTTGGGTTTTTGAAGTAAAGATTTATATGTTGAAATACATAGTAGATAACGGATCTATTCCTTTTTATAGCCGCTGATATAGAGGCTGTTGAGTGTTCATGGCTGCTGACCATGGGCGCAGCTGACCAGGAGACATATATTCCTGGGACCTTATTATACTAGGGTGAGTTATTTTACCTTGTGATTTACGCTAAGTTCTAACATATGACAATCCGAGTCAGAAATACTTTGATGTCATAATTTCAGGTGTTTTTCCTTTCCGGAAGATGAAATTTATAATATTATATGATAATCAATACTGTATTACGACAATCTATGATATTATATGATAATAATTTCTACATTGTTTGGTTAAATAACTACAATTGATATTCCATATCAATTTACTTTAATTGAACTACTTTGTACAGAAGTCTGATAACTGATGATACAACTTGTAACAATTTATGTTATTTTATACTCATGGTGTTTTCTTTTGTCTTCTGTAACAATGCAGGGGTTTTCCCGTTTTTCCGTTTTTTCTTCTGTTTATGATTAATAAACACTACACAACACATCTGCCTGTCCCTTCGCTCTCATCTGTCCTCTTGTCGCCCTTGATGAGTGAATGGTTGCGGCCGACCTTGGCCCCAACATATGAATATTAAAAAAAACCAAGTCCATTAGAGGTCATTTCGAAAAATCGACCCCCCAATTTTTTTTTTTTTTTTTCAATTTGGGCAATTAAAGTATATTTGGCCAAGAGGTGGGTGTCGGTGTCGGTGTTAAATGTGAGGACGTGTGTATGCGTTTCAAATACTACAAAAGAAATAAATAAACAAAACAGAGTTTGCACAATACAGTTTCTTCTTCCTCCATCAATGATATCAAGAAGTCGTTAGCACACAAATAGCAGTTCAAGAATGGGTGGGGGTATGGTCCCTCCCTTTCATTTTTCACTTGAATAGAAACAACAAGAAATACCGGGGGTCAGTGTTTGGGGTGTTATAATGGAGTGAGAACTTTTCCTGAACAAGGTCCTTTGATTCATGCTTGCCGGAGATTTAGTGGCAAAATTATATTTAAAAAAGTAAAACTTTATTTGTGTTATGAGTGAATTTTGTAAGAAAACATCAATCCTGAATCCGCCCCTGCATGCCCCACATCCACACACGCACATCAGCATATAAATAGTTTTTTTTTTTGAGGAGCTATTTTCTTTGTACTGACTCACACCCACCCTAACAAACGCAAACGAAGTAATGAGAGAGGGCTCTATGATATAATTGTAAGAAAAGCCGAAGTCCTAGACTTTGGAATTTGAGCATGCTGAGCAATGTTTGTTGTCTTGAAAAAAGATGCGTATGCTACTGAAGCGCGAGCAGAAATTTTTAATACACGTTTTGAACCGATCGAAAGGGTACTAGAAAAGGAGTTCTTGCACGTAGCCATGAAGACGTTACATATTTCAACCATCAAATAATAAATATTTTTGACATTTCTACCTAATGAATGGAAATTCTAAACACTGAAAAGGGATATTTTGAACACTTTATGGAATAAAAGAAAATAATAGGTGACTGATAAATTTGCGAGCACGCAGCGCGAGCAAAAAATGTTATAATTCAGACCATAAAAAATGATATTTTTACAAAGCACTTTTTAAAAATCAATTTGTAAATCAAACAGAATAATGACAGATCGATTTTCGAGGTAAAATATGTTTTGTATATTGACTTTCAAACTTAATATTTAAGTTCCATATTGAACAAAATATGCAAATCACCTAACAGGCATGCAAGCATGAAGCGCAAGCGAAAATTTTATTAATTTTTCAAGTTTTCCCCTCATCTTATTTTATTCACTCGTCTTCCTTTTTTTTGCTCCGCCATTAGGAGGACGCAGACCCCCCCCCCCCCCCTCCCCTTGAAACGCATATGGGCTATGGTCAGTCTCCAAATGAATAAAATCGGAGCGATAATTTTGTATAGCATATCATTCTGTATACGCTTTTTTATTCCTGTAGTACTCTGTTTCTTTTCCGAATGTGCAGAGCTTATTTTCATTCCAACTTTATCTTTTTCATTTTCTTTTGCTCCATGGTCTCGAAATAGGCAGCCCATCGCTGTAACGCATACGTACACCACAACTCCTTACTACCTACCAACAAACTTTGTGACGAATTCACGAATACCCCACATATTAACAAATCCAGCATTTGCCAAAGGGAATGAATTGCGAAAGGTTATGACGAAGTAAAATAATAAAACGGAAATGAGTTAAACTCCCAACCATATCGGAGATATTTTCTTGTGTATAATTAAACGATTACAGCAACAGAATTGAGTCAGATTTCACAACCAGATGTATTTCCCTGTAGAAAGATCGTGTAAGCAATATGATAGGCATCAGAGGCTCCCTGTGCCGAGATATAGCCCAAACCCCTCGACTCGGTCACTAAATTCACCAAAATGGACTTCGTTGGCCCCTGTTAGGGGTATGGTGCCAATGAACCTAAAGCCATACAGACTCGCAAGACTACCCACCCAGGCTTTATTTTCAATTCGTATTATGTCAATTTTTCTAAATACCAACTCGAATAAAATCATTTGGTTTACCACCAGTTCGTCCACTATCTACATTGTCTTCATCCAAACTTTTCGCTGGAAGACGCGGACGGACCTTTAGGACGGTAATTGATTTTGGAATAGACTTTTGGGCCCGTCCTACAATGCAAGTTGTGTGAAATGAGAATTTATTTACCTTGTACATCCACAACGGAAACATTCACTCTGCGATTCGTGTGCAAAATACTATGGTAACAGCGACACATCCGATTTAGGACGAGTTTCCGGAGCCGCATTTGGTTCCTCCTAGAGCTTGAGGAAGCCACCGGGGAGGGGGGGGGGGGGCAGTCCACTTCCATTGACGAGTGGATACCAGGCGCGACCACGCGTAAAAACAGATTCCTTTTTCAAGTGGGCAGGTTACGTATATGTAACGTAATAAGGGTGTCAATAACAGTATTCAACATACTGATAAAAGGTATATATTTCCAATACTTGTTTAATAAGGGCTGCATTTTCATCAGCTGGAAAAGAACTTTTTCCCTTTTTTATGGTGCTCTTTAAAACCCCATTATGGCGCCTGGTATCCGCTCGTCAATGGAAGTGGTTCCCCGCGTTTTTTTTTTCAAATCTAATCCCCCATTTCGGTGGAAATTTACATAATGGCTGACTCTTTGTGTAGGAGGAGCGAGGAAAGAAAAAAACCAAAATTCGGATGGATTTGCATGTTGTGCACATACATGTATCAATGTATGCGAAAAGGTTTAGCAGGAGAGATGAAGATGACCTATGGAATTAATTGCTAGTGATCCACCAATAATCCACGTTAGATGCAATATCGATTCGATTGACTGTAATGATATATACCTAATCCTTATTTCAGCACATTTTTCCTCACTTAATATGTACTGGATTTGCTAGGAAAAAACACTTTCTTATCCATCTCATAATCTACCATGTAAGCCTAGCGTTTCTCATATCTCCAGCCAAGCCCAAGCCGAAGTACATCCCCGGGCTCAGGCGGGCAGGCGGGCATGATGACCAGTCGCACGGGATATAATCTCACAACATTGAATGGCATGCATGGTGTCACATGAAACGTATATCTCGGGACTGTAACACAGAGCTAAGCATTGATTGTAGAATAGTTCTCAATGATTGATTCTATTGACTATAATGTACAATCAATCGTAAAGTCGAGTGTACGATTACTCATTAACCCTTGTGTTACGGGACCAAAACGTCCGTACAGTAGTAGTTTGAAGTTTATGAAAATTGACTATTGTCATTTCGTCCGCTCACCATTCTGTCTAATAACCAGTTGGTCTAATAGCCATTTATTCCCTTTACCATTGGTCTATTGCACTTAGTGTTAATTGTTCTAAATTAATAAAACAGACGATTTGGCAATTTACCCCGTCCAGCCCAATTACCAAGAACGCCCGTGTATCTTCAACAGATAGAATGGCGGTGTGTGGTTGAATCGTATGAGTATGCTGGTCTTTGGGATAGTCCTAGCCTCTTACCATGCTATCGGGGTGGGGGAGCAAACTCGAAAAACACAACCACGCACATACGTTCTAAATCCATACGCACCTTTAATTAAACACACGCATACACAAACACACAAAGGATATCCCTTTCATTGTCTTCTGTTACTCTTGTCTATTTGTAAGTTGCATACATTTTTTAAAGCAAAGAGCATTCGACATGTTCTGGTGCTAATTGTAAGAATTTATTCAAGTTCAGAAACACTCACAATTGTATCAGTTACAATTATATTAGTCACATGTTAAACCAAAATATTTTTCTTTTTAAAACTGTAGTGTTATTCAACTAACCACAGTTCCGTTTAAATTTACATTTGGTTTAAACCCTATCAATATTCTGCATATTGAACATACAAATAATTAAAGACATTGATTGATACAACATGGCAAAATGAAATAGATTTTCACATCATATATGACCATAAAAATACAAAAAGAAGAATGAAGACGATATCAGGAATTAAAAAAAAACATTGTCGTGTCAAGTTTGTATCCCCAAATTTACCACACTTCTAAAAAATGTATAATTATATGCTAAATAGTCCTCAGCAAAGGAGGAACGAGTATTTTCTTCAAAGAAGTCTGTATAATCCATAAATATAACCCTACAAAATTTTCACACGTGAGTTTAATATGAACTCTCAATTCTTAGTTCAATGCAACTCGTGACGTACATAGTCATAATGTAATCTGCGCAACGACTTTATAAAATGATATCGTGTCAAAACAAATACAAAGCATTCAAATAGGCGTACAACTACAAGCCTATATTTACACGATAAGGGCGTATATATATTTTTTCAATTTATTTTTCGCACAGTAGAGCGTTATATTAAAATAAAGCTTCAGTTTTCATCTGCTTTCATAGTCAATGTACAAAATTAATCAGCTAGTGAGTGTTTAACAGTAACACAACAATATTGCTAATAATATATAATCTTGTCATAAAATGAGTCATTATGAGTACAAAAGACATTTAAAAAAGCAGAATCCAATTTATGTATAGAGAATAAGAGATAAAGATGCAAAACCGTATCTAACAAAGCGATTGAAATCTGACCAACATTTTTCGAAAGTAACTTGCTTCATAGTTTCACATGAAATATAATTATTTACCTCTTTGAGGATTTTCTGTGACATAAGGCGAATTCCAACTAATTTAATTCTATAATTTTTTACATCATCCATTTTACCCACATATTTAGCATCTTAAGTGTATTTAAGGCCCCATTATATTTACTGTGAGAAACTCCAACAAAAACATTTCTTATATTTAACTTTGAGACTAATTTGCATCACTCAAACAATCTCTTTTCGAGGTATTCCCATACTTTCCTAACCAAGTTGCACTCAAAGAACAGATGTTCAATAGTTTCGTCATGGGAGAAACAGAATGTACAGGTACTACTTGATTCAGCCTGGATTATGTACAAGTATAAAGTCGCTGGAATAATACAATTAAACAGTATTGAAACATCTTACATTTAATTGAAACGGTGTAGAATTAAAACGACGCCAATTTTCTAGTGTAACTTTTCTTCGGATTTCCTCTTCCCATCTTTCTTGTCCAAGAAAGTTATTCCATACCCTTTTTTCACCATTTGAACATACATATTTTTACATCTTTTTATTTTTGCTTCGTCAAAATACTAATGACATTGTGGTCTGAGTGGAGTGGTTAACATTACAAAATTGTCATCAGGTTGTTAAAAACTTTCTAACTTTTCACTATTAAATCCTTTATTGTATAATGAAATATGTTAGGTAATCATTTGAAATCTTGTCACTCTTGCTGCCAATGTCATGACCCACTGCCTCAGATACATTCTTAAAATTCATCATATTCGCTTAGAGAAATTACTTCAACACAACAACCAACCTGCGGATAGCCGCTGATCCTCGAATACCGGGAGAAGAACAACAAAGAAAAAGAAGAAGTATAATTCTTTGTCTACTTAAAACCTGACCATCTGTTCCCATCAAGTCGTTTACAAATCTTAAACCCTTTTGACTCCAGTGTCTGACGTTAACAAGATTTCTGTATGTCTTCATTGTGACAAAGGAGTTCAGAAAGGAATTCTTATTTACTAGAACATCTTTCTTTCCGAAAAAAAAACACCATGAGAAAATTAAATCTTTCTAAAATTGATTCGGTATTAGATCAACAATTTTTTTATAAATAGCCATGACTATAAAGTAACAAATATTGTAGTCTTGGAAACAGATGACGTTCAAAAAAAAAATAAGCATAAATGTATATTATATAAAGTTAGGTGTGTCCATTTCTTCTTTTTTTTTGCAACATCATTTACAGGATAAATTCCTGACTGCTATTTCAAGTTAATTTGAGAAAGAAAAATTGTAAACACAACACAAAAGATACAAATATTATTAAGCACGCTGTACTTCGGGAGGATGTCTTATTAATGACAACTTCACATAATAACTAACAAATCTTACATGGTCGTCGTTGACTCAAAATTATACTATCGCATTCTCCCCGCACAGAAACATACACAATATGCGAAAAGAACTGTTTCCTTGAGAGTTTAGAAATAAACATTTAATATAAAAATATTTAAGATATTATTCAACCTTTCTAAACTCATCGTGATGAAAGAACTTTTCGCTCGTTTAATCCAACAGTTATCGTAGTAACAGTGTTTCTATGTCAACGAAAATCAAGAGATGACAAATCTGGCAGCTGGTCAAACAAAAATTATTGATGAGATGGTCTTTTGTTTGTGATTTGATAAATGATGGGTCGAAACAAAATAAGAGGAAGGTGTAAATGGGCAATCCATTTCGAACAATATTTTTTTTTTCATTTCATGAAAAAAGTCTTCAGTCTTTTCAAAACCTGTACGCACAATTCATCTATCACACCTCTTTGCGCTACAGTAGCGTACAAATGGGGGAGGGGGGGGGGCTAGGGAATCATGCCCCCATCCCCCCCCCCCCAAAAAAAAAAAAATGACAATAATAAAAGAAAAAATCAATAAATAGATTAATACATAAATAAATAAATAAAAGTGAACATTCTTTTTTTTTAAATAAAGAAAAATACGAAGAAGAAAAAAAGAGAGAGAAGGATGAAATATGAAATTATTTTCGGAAAGGTATGTAAAAATCTATTACTAAAATTGATTGTTTTTTGTCGATTTGTTTGGGGGTGGTTTGGTTTACTCGCTCGTATTTTTCAATTATAGACTTTACACGATAGGCAATATTTAGCGCCCTCAAAATGCTTGGCTCATTACGCCATTGATCCGCTGTCCTTAAAGGCAATTTGTATCATAATGCAGACTATCCTGCAGCGTGGAGCGTTGTGGCCCAGTAGATTAGTCTCCGGACTTTGAAACAGAGGGTCGCGGGTTCGAATCCCAGCCATGGCGTAATTTCCTTCGGCAAGAAATGTATCCACATTGTGCTGCACTCAACTCAGGTGAGGTGAATGGGTACCTAGCAGGAATTTATTCTTTGAAATGCGTGTGCGCTGTAATTTTAGTAATTGCGGCTGCCAAGCTACAGCTGGGGTAATAATATCCAAGTCCTTTGGAAGCGCATCGAGACATTATTCATAATTGTAATATGCACTATACAAGAACTGTGTATTATCATTATTATTATCCTTTTTCTAATAATTTAGCGAATCCTACGGTGTTTGACTATATGAGCAACTTTACATGTATATCATTTAATATCAACGATGATGTTGTTGTTAATTCGGTAATTCAATGAATCTGGAGAATATTTCATGCCATCTAGGTGCGATTTTTTTTTTTTTTTCATTTGGTTAAATATTGAATGTTGAATCCACTGAACTCACTGTGGCTGATGTTATAGTTAGGCATACTATCATCTTTTTCAGAGTTTTCTTCTTTAACCAACCCTGTGGTGGTTTGATATTTTTTCTTTTACTGGAGATTTTTACATATGTTTAGAATGCCTTTGTCTGTTTTTGTAATGTTTAAGCATGATATGTACATGTATATAATTGTATTGTTTGTACTTTAAAATGATTTTAAATTTCCCAAACTGCATTTTCTTATTGTGTTGTTTGTGTTAACATAATTTCAGGATGATTAATTCATAGGTGCTTTGTAACTTTCCAGTGATTCCTTTCACTATTCATACAAATATTCTCGCTGATGTTTTAATGTATTTTATTTAAAATATTCACGTTTCGTGATTTGTATGTTTTGATGAAAATAATGGTTAATAAACATTTCAATTCTTTTGAAAATTAATTCACAACATGACTTCAAAGGTGTGTCTCTATGGTATTGTTTGAATTTTAAGGCATTTATGTAGTTTTAACGTTGTTGGTTTCCAATCATTATGTGATCATATGCTAGTGTTGATAGTACCGGTAAATTGCCAATTCGTCTACTGCCAACTCGTCCATTCACCACGTGATCTACTTTCATTTAATCTAATTTCATTTCGTCCATCAACATTTCGTCTAACAACAATTTTGTCTATTAACCATTTGGTCTTAAAATCACTTCTCCTAATCAGCATTTCGTCTATGACCATTTCGTCTTATTATCATTTGTTCAATTCATTTTCATTGATTTTGCACAATAGTCCAATTAGACCAAATGGTATATGGACTAAATGGCTATTGGGCCAACTGGTTATTAGACGGAATGGCATTAGAATAAATGAAAATAGACCATGTGGTGAGTGGACTAACTGATTGTAGACCAAATGATCGTAGAAGAGTTGGCAATTGGACGAATTGGTAATAAACCGTGGAAAGTAGGAAAATAGTGACCAGGTTCAACATTCTCTTACATCTCTGTTTTTTTTTAGAGGGAGAATCTCCTCTCAAATACAAAAAGGTTTTCTCCATCGCTTGCGATTATTTTCCCCGATGACGTCATGATCATTCGAGACATTGTCATAAGACCGAAAATTTCATCCGAAGATTCCAAAGTAGTTGACAAGGGAAACGATACTACTCTTCTCTCGGTACCACTCCCGCTCACCACGTGATCAATCAGACACATCTTGCAATCATTATCTAGTCTCGCTGTGTAGAGGTCATTGGTAAGAGGATCAATAAAGGCACTGATACCAGCATCAACGAGGTCTTCACTTAGGGGCCGTTTCCATAGAATATCACATCCGTCAGTGATAAACAGTTCTTCATCGGTGACGACAGTCATAACATCTGCTGATAGGAGACTATGAATAAAAAATTCTGCCTCTTCCTCCTCCTCCTCATCGGTTGCTGCCAAACTGCCTGGTACTGTCGCCAATTTCTCCTTACATGAGATTGTATTTACGATCTTGCCATAAATTGGGTCGATGTGGTATATGTGGGACTGAAACCGCTCAGCACCCATGATCAACCCATCCTTGCCAACAGCTACGTTAACCCATGTTGTATCATCCTCCGCGTTTCTTGGTATTGTGACGTCGTTGATGTGCACCCATTTTCTGTCATACACGCTGATGCATCCAGTCAAAGCTTCTCCTGTACAACCTTCACACTGTTTACCACATACTATCTTGCCATCTTTCAGTAATGCACAGGAGAGAACCATTGATGTGTCACTACCCTCAATTACTCGCTTAGATTGTCGAGTGTTCATATCAAACGTGAATGTATCACCATCAAAATTTGAGATGATGAGATTGTATTCATCTACGCTGCCTATAATGCATGGGCTAGTGATTTCATCATTTACACTGATTGTATCACTGAGCACCCACTCCCCATCATAACCACCAATCCTACCATCATACTTCTCATTCCCAACACCCTTCACAAACCTAACACCTGACAATCTCTCAGATATTATTTTCATACCAACCTCCACGTCATTATCCACTGGTTTCTGAATTTCATCACTCACTTTCGCCTTCACACGATAACCCTCGGTGGCCACTTTGTTATCCTCTTCTAGTACTGTCTCGAGTCTTTGGATTACATTCTGTACTCTTGTTGTTTCATCTCTCCAGGACTTCTCCAGCTCGGCAATCTTCGTTGATGTCTCTTCGGTGATTTTCCTAATGTCTCTTTGAAGACCATGCTGTTTACATTCAATATATTTCATCCGTTCTTTAAAGTTTGCACGGTTCAGTTCAAGTCTCTCTTCTCGTGTTCGGTCATTCTCGTCGAAATCTCGATTTATTTCTTCGGCATTTTCTTTCTCTCTGTCCCCTTCCGTTTCGATCGCTTCCTGTATTGTGGAATTGACCTCGCATTCGACGGCTTGAAGATGGGTATTGGTGCTTTTCTTGCAATTGTCAATGTCATCTTCGTAAGCGCGAAAACCTTTTAATTTGTCCTTAACCGTTTCTTTTAGATCAACAAGTACCGACCTATTATCTCTAATGACGTCCTCTATATCCTGCCGCACGCAATCCCTGTCATTGTGATCTACACTTGCGCATACATTGCACAGAAGTACACCGTGAGTTGTGCAATATAACTCTATGACTTTATCATGCGTTTCGCAATAAAGAGTTTGCCCACCCTCTCTTACTCTTTGAAGGGATTCCATTTCATCACCTAACCTCGTCTTCGCCTTTACATAGAACCTCACAGTTGTGATTGCTTGGTAGTTGCTTCCCTCGTAGATTTAGGTAGACCTATCAGCCATCTGTCCTATTAACCTGTAAGACACAGTGTGCATTTTGTTTAAAATAATGCTTCTCTTTTAAGGTAAAGACGGTTAGTGGTGAGGGGGCGGTATAGGGATAGGTGGGGCGAGAACGGAATAGGGAGAGAGAAAGAAAACAAGTGGAATGCCTCTGGCCGTCTCACCTGCATCACGCGATTCAATATAGCAGCAGTGCTGATTTTGAAAACTACTATAACTCGCACAAGATGTTCAGTGATACTTGGTTACTCTTATTTCCACGTTTTATGAACTAGACCAATACACTTATAGAGATATGATGGCAATTCAACAAATACCCCCAACGTGGCCAAAGTTCTTTGACCTTACATGACCTTTGACCTTGATCATGTGACCTGAAACTCGCACAGGATGTTCAGTGATACTTGATTACTCTTATGTCCAAGTTTTATGAACTAGACCAACACACTTTCAAATTTATGGCTGTAATTCAACAAATACCCCAATTTGGCCAAAGTTCATTGACCCTAAATGACCTTTGATCTTGATCATGTGACCTGAAACTTGCACAGGATGTTCAGTAATACTTGATTACTATTATGTCCAAGTTTCATGAATCAGATCCATAAACTTTCAAAGTTATGATGGTAATTCAACAGATACCCCCAATTCGGCCAAAGTTCATTGACCCTAAATGACCTTTGACCTTGGTCATGTGACGTGAAACTCATGCAGGATGTTCAGTGATACTTGATTAACCTTATGTATAGGTTTCATGAACTAGGTCCATATATTTTCTAAGTTATGATGACATTCCAAAAACTTAACCTTAGGTTAAGATTTTGATGTTGATTCCCCCAACATGGTCTAAGTTCATTGACCCTAAATGACCTTTGACCTTGGTCATGTGACATGAAACTCAGGCAGGATGTTAAGTAATACTTGATTAACCTTATGGCCAAGTTTCATGAACTAGGTCCATATACTTTCTAAGTTATGCTGTCATTTCAAAAACTTAACCTCAGGTTAAGATTTGGTGTTGACGCCGCCGCCGTCGGAAAAGCGGCGCCTATAGTCTCACTCTGCTATGCAGGTGAGACAAAAAATGAAGGAAACAGAGAGAAAAAGAGAAAGAAAGAAAGAAAGAAAAGTATAATTATAATATAAGTCCAAACTAAGATACCATAATGATATTCCAGTGGAATAAAAATGAGAAACGAGCTTAATATTTTCTCCAGACCCAGTCAATTAAAACTGGTGGAAAAAATGTCTTTGTTGTTGTTTTAACTTAATATATGGATCGTATTGTGAACATATGCGCAAGGATTGAATTGAGAATCAAGCGTAGTCTTTTATCCAGACCCAGTTATCTAAAAAAGTATAATATACTGTATAAGCTGTAATTTTCGCGGGGGTTTTATTTTCGCGGATTTCGCGAATTGCCGATCGGCCGCGAATTTAACAACACGCGAAAATATTGACACACTTCTTAGTCAGTGCCAATGTCCCCAACAGCAAGGCTTTGCTATTGAAAACATACTGTGTAGTGAGAAAATGGAGATATGCACCTCTATATGTACAAAAAATAAGGCTTAGAAAGTACAGTTAGTGATTCAAAAAGTTAGCTAGAATTTCACTTTTTTTAATTTCTCAAACAAAATCAGAGCCTAAACTATTTTCTAACATTATTTTATCAATATCTATACACTTACTGTAATATTAAAATGTATTTTCCATGAAATAATTTGATTTTATTGTCATCTGATTGACTCTATACACATGTATTGGCAGCTATTTGCATACTCATTAATATTCATAAGTCACATGACCAGAGCTTTTAAGGTGAAGATTCTGTTCACAAAATTCCACATGTTTGCACTTTTACCAACTTTTTGAAAAATTAATAGAACAAAACACAAATTATAAAGATTGCTTAACCCTATAAATTACAGATCAAACTGTGGCATGATGAATTTTCAGATCTAAAGGTAAAAAAAATGAAATTTAAACCACCTTTTTCCACAGTTTGTAACTGTTTTTACAGGGACATATTTATGTACAAAAGACACATCAGCATCGGGATTTTGAGGAGTAGAGATTTGCATGTGATTTGCACTAGTTTTACTTCTTTTAAATGCTGTGGAAATGTTTACTACATCTTCCGATCGCGAATTTAACAACCCGCGAAAATATCGGGACCTCCGCGATTCGCGAAAAATTCTGTACGCGAAAATAACAGCTTCTACAGTAAGTCGTAACTAACATACCATAATGATATTCCAGTTGAATAAAAATGAGAATCGAGCTTAGTATTTTCTCCAGACCAAGTAAATTAAAACTGGTGGAATAAATGTCTTTGTTGTTTTAATTTATACGGCGCGTATTGTGAATATATGCGCTAAGAGTAAATTCAGAATCGAGCGTAGTCTTTTCTCCAGACCCTGTTGCTTCAAACTAAAAACTAAAATCCTATAGTAATGCGTTCATATAGCGCAAAAGTGCAAAGTCTTTTTTCCAGACCCGGTTATTTCAAAAATTAAAATATAAGTCCAAAGTCTTTTTTTCAGACCCGGTTGTTTAAAAAACTATGATATAAGTCCAAAGTCTTTTTTCCAGACACGGTTATTTCCAAAATTATGATATAAGTACACACTAAGATACCATAATGATATTCCAGTGGAATCAAAATGAGAATCGAGCTTAGTGTTTTCTCCAAACCCAGTTAATCAAAACTGGTGGAATAAATGTCTTTGCTGTTTTAAATTTTGCGGCGCATATTGTGAATATATGGGCTAAGAGTAAATTGAGAATCAAGTGTAGTTTTTTTCCAGACCTGGTAACTTAAAACTAAAAACAATAAATAAAGCACCACCAGAAAAAGAATTCCTAAGGCCAATCAATCCTAAAAAAGCAATAAATATATATTGATATAAGTACAAACTAAGATACCATAATGACATTCCAGTGGAATAAAAATGAGAATCGAGCTTAGTGTTTTCTCCAGACCCAGTTAATCAAAACTGGTGGAATAAATGTCTTTGCTGTTTTAAATTATACGGCGCATATTGTGAATATATGCGCTAAGAGTAAATTGAGAATCAAGCGTAGTATTTTTTCCAGACCTGGTAACTTGAAAATAAAAACAATAAATAAAGCACCACCAGAAAAAGAATTCCTAAGGCCAATCAATCCTAAAAAAGCAATAAAAAAAACTTAGACCCTGTATTAAAAGAAACATTTCGAACATTGTCTTTATTCCAGACCCGGTAATTTTTACAAAAATAATCACAAGACCCTATCATTCGTATTTATCTGGAATTATTATTTCGTTGTTGTCGTCATTTATTTTGGTATAAGTATTGAGTGTATTCTTTCCTCCAGCCCTAACCTTTTTAGATAAAAAACACATACACACAAATAAAGAAACAATAACTTAAAATTGAAGGACCCAACCATCTTCCAAACTAAGACCCTGTGATAAAACGTGGGTTTAGAGCGTTGTCTTTCCTTTGGATTCATTTAATTCATCCAATACAAGCCAAAAGTTTTGGACCACCCTCAGATTCAATAGAAAATAATGCAAGACAGTACATTCTGAATACAAGTGTTTTGTATGATTTTTTTTTTATCGAATCTTGGGATGGCCAAAAACCTTTTGCCTAAACTGTATATTTAATGTTTAAGTAAAAAGACAATTGAAAAATAACAAAAACCTAAAAACTAAGACCAATCTTCCGAATTAAGACCAATTAAAACGTTGTTGCTTACGTTTAACGGCGTTCATTAAAAAAATATAAGCCGTTTTTGTTTATTTTGTCATTATGATGAAAGGATTGGATTAGAGCGTAGTATCGGTTATTTTACATTTCGCCATCTCATTCTTGTACAATAACGTGGGTGCTCAGTGTTGTTTGAGCTTATACAGCGCCTATCTTTCAGCAGTGAATATTTGCGCCAGCACAAATTTGCGGTCAATTTTATATATTCTTTTTCTGTATCAATATCAATTCAATTAACATTGTAAGTATATAGAATGTAGCCTTTTCTCCAGACCCGGTTATTTAAAAAATGAATGTAAAAAACTTCAAATCTAAGACCAGTTTTCAAAAGTTACACCCGGTAAAAAAATATGTCTTTAGACCCCTACAAAACATTATGATAATGCATGGGTAAAGCAAACATTCTTTCTCCAGTCTTGATTATTATTTGAACAAAAAATATTTTTTTCAAATATTCTAAAACGAATACCCAAATAATCTAATTACTGTGGAGTAATATAAAGATCGATTGTAGACTTTCCTCCCGACACAGTTATTTCAAGAATAAAAAAGCAATAAAACCCAACCCCCCACAACGTATCTAAGAACCAACAATCCTCCAAACTAAGTCCATATAGAAAAGCACAAGTTTAGAGCGTTGTCTTTATTCCAGACCCAGTCATTTAAAAATAATTTAAACAATCTTAAGAACATAAGACTTTGTCATATTCTTATTACTGTGGAATAACACGAGTAATATGCTTAGTCTTTCGTCTAGACCCGGTTATTTAAAAAAATAAACAAATATTGAAAAAAAAATCTAAGCTAAGGCCAATCTTCAAAATTAAACCCAGTTAAAATGCCTGGGTTTAGAGTGTTGTTTTTACCCCACACCCAGTTTTCTTAAAAATTCAAATTAAGCGAAACGTTCATCTTAAGACTTAGACCCCAGCATCTTCCTAACTATAACAACCCTGTGATAACGCCTACCACAAAAACGACAAATTAATCATAGGCGTTAATATTTATATATAAGAACCCTGTGATTACGCAAACTTAATTTTGCCCGTACGAGTTTATTAAAAAAAACAGAACAACAAAACAAACATTTAAAATCAAAACCCTCTTCCAGTCTAAGATCCTGTAATAAAGATTGCATTTAAACATCCAACAAGTCCCATTTTATCTGACACTTACCATGGTAGCACTGCTTCTTAGCCAATCAACATCAAGGAGAGTTGTCAGATCTGACAACGTGTCGGACATGAAATGCTCCCCGATCATCTTATTCATGTTAAACAGGCACAAGACTATGATTGAATCTTAGTTATGAAGATTTCATTTATCTTATTTTTGAAAATGACAAGGTCTGGAACAAAGAAAACTCTCCAAACCTTTATCTATTGAAGGTTCTTAGTTTGAAGGATAGTTGGGTCTTAGGTTCTGTTGTTCTT
Organism: Lytechinus pictus; assembly: GCF_037042905.1. Taxonomy (NCBI): domain Eukaryota; kingdom Metazoa; phylum Echinodermata; class Echinoidea; order Temnopleuroida; family Toxopneustidae; genus Lytechinus; species Lytechinus pictus. The sequence continues at coordinate 3,138,554 of NC_087250.1, forward strand.
TTTTAAAATGATATTTTTTATTTTGAAATAATTTGGTCTGTAGGAAAGACTACGCCATTTCTCCATGTTAAAAAGACGAGAAAAGGAAAAAGAAAAGGAAAGGAAGTAAAAAAAAAAGGGAAAAGAAAAAAAGGATACAGAAAAGAAATACACAAGAGAGAGAAAAAAAAAGTAGGAAAAGAAAAGAACAAGAAAAGAAAAAAAAGGAAAAGCATAAGAAAATAAAGAAAACATAAAAAAGGGAAACAAAAAGAAAAGAAAAGAAAAGAGTTGGGAAAAAAGGGAAAAGACAAAGAAAAACAATTAACAGAAAAAAACAAAAGGAAAAAAAATGCAGGAAAACAATGTGAAGGAAAAAAAGAGAAAGTAAAATAGAAAACAAATTATGATAAAGAGAAAAACGTTTCCATCCTCACAAAGAAGACTCCAAATCAAAGCAGTGGCAAAAACAGTCATTTTCCGACTGGTTGCCAACTCAACACAATACAGATTTAGAAGAAGAAGTTATTCAGCATTAATAAGATATAGTGGGGTCTTTGTTACTTTTTTTTACTTTATGAAAATGATTTGTAATTTTGAAATAAGTGAGTCTGGATAGACGACTACACTATTTTCCATAAAAATATTTAACTACCAAAAATAAGATATTTCCATGTTATTCAACATCAATAAGATTGTGGGTCTTTTTTTTGTATTTTATGATTTTTTTTTTCTCGAAATATTTGGGTCTGGAGGAAAGACTGCGTATATTTCCATGTTATTCAACATCAATAGGATTGTGAAATCTTTGTTTTATTATTATCTATTTTTTTATGATTTGTTGTTTTTAAAAACTGGGTCTTGAGGAAAGACTACGATATATTTTCAAGTTATTTAACATCAATGATATTGTGGGATCATTGTTAATATTGTTTTTATTGCTTTTAATGATTTGATATTATGAAATAACCGGGGCTGGAACAAAGACTACACCGTATTTCGATGCTACTCAATGTTGAAAAGATTGCAGGTTCCGTTTTTGGTTGTTGTTGTTTTGTTTTTGAATGATTTTTATAACTGTTCTGGTGGAAAGACTACGCTTTATTTCCATTTTATTCAACATTAATAAGGTCGTGTGGTCTTTGTTTTTTTTTGGTATTATTTATTATTTTTTATTTGATATATTTAAAATATTTGGGTCTGGAGGAAAGACTACGCTATTCTTTTGGGATCATTGTTTGGAAGATTGTTTAAATGTTTCATATAACCTGGTCTGGAGAAAAAAGACTGTGACTTTGCGCTATATGAACGCAAAACTATAGGGTTTTAGTTTACAACATATTCGCCAAAAATCCCTTCAAATTTATAACATTTGTGGGTAAAGTCATTATTACATTGGTGGGCGATCAAAAATTATTACATTTGTGGGTAAAGTGCATTATATCATTTGTGGGTGAAATTATTACATTTGTGGGTGTAACAATCCACCCAAATTATAATGGAAGTAAAAAAAATGCTCCCCAGAAAATCTGACAGAAAATGGGCAGATTCGTCGCTGTACGAAGTTCAGTTCTCTGTTCTAGCTTCCCACTCCTCCCCTCTACATACACACACACACCAATCGTGGACTAAATGCTAATTACTTGCCGAAGTAGGGACGTTTGTTTGCGGTCTCATTCACACACGACCGACTTGAGATAAATTGGCCTTGAGGGAATGTTGAACAAATCATGGGTTAACTATATGAAACAGTTTGAAAAGAGATGAGGAATTAACACGAATATTTAGAGCAGGGACGTCCCCGGTTGATGGTTAAAAAATAGAAAATGTCCCTTGAAGTAGGTCCCTAAAAAGCCACACACAACCGAATCCACCGCTGGGTAGAGGATTGTAGAACATGTACGTCTTAGGCAGTTATGACTCTTACCTTAAAGGGGAATCCAGCCTTGGCCATAAAATGTTTTGTTGGGAAGGAGAAATATAAATTAAACAGAATGGCGAAAGTTTGAAAGAAATCGGACAAGCAATAAAAAAGTTATAGCTGCTTTAAAATTGAGATCACTATTATATGTAGATTTCAAATTGGCAACTGGGTAAGTAAATTATGACAAGGGGCAAGGACAACTTTCCCATAGGCCATGTACTTTATTATCAGGGATTTGTGGTTTTCTCCTAAGTACCCATTCCCCTGGGGCAGTAATCTAAATATAACCCAGGTAGTATATTGCTTAATGTCCTCATGAAAGAAAAATATAATTTGAAATAAAACTTTTGGGAAAAATGACATTTTAGCCATAATATGTATTGGAGTACATGGAAGAGTAGTCCTTGCCTTACATCACTATGACATCCCATATGCGGCCAATTTGAAGTCTCCATGAGTATAGTGATTACCAATATTTACAACTTTTAAAAATTCATAACTTTCTTGTTGTTTGTCCAATATTGTTCAAACTTTCACCTATCATCTTGTCTGATTTTTCTTTTTCTTATAAAAATAAGTTTTTGTTTGAGTTGGATTCCCCTTTAACACGGAAGAAGCTTATTAATTGGCAGGAGATCATGGAGTGAATGCCTTTGGTTCACTCACGTTGCCTGTTAAATGCAATACAATAAAATAAAATAAAAGTAAAAAAATATATATATTGACGAAATGAAGAAAAGCAAAAATTGATTTATATGGAGGAAATATTAGGGAATTTAAGTAGAAAATGTAATAAGTATACAGAAATGTAAATAATGTTGTACTGTTATTTCTCAACGTTGATCATTTCAATCACATAGGAGTGGGTCATGCCTTTACTATATATGAGTTATGCACACCCACCCACAGACACCCACATATACAACCACTACAACGGACACAACCACGTATTTTTTTTAAAACAAGTTCACACCTAGTTACCAATAAATGCATATAGCATTTCATTTATTTGAAAACAGGATAAAAGAGCAATGCAGATTAAATGCCTTGCTCATAGGTATAGGTGCCGCAGCCGGTGATCGAACCCCGGACTTTCCATGTATAGCCAGGCTCCATAGACCACTGGACCACGGCACCATGATATGACAAATTTTCATATCATAAACGATGGATGATGACCCAACCGTGGCTATGAATATGCATGATGAAAACAATGCAATGGGTAATATAGGTATATTATGAGGCTAATAATAGGTAATGGGAAATTACGTTGACCAGTTATCATTTGAATGTATCTATTGTCCATGATTAGGTTATCGTTGTTTATTTGGAGGGCATTTCTGTTGGTGATAAGAACCTTATTATCGTTGTTGCTCATTCTTCACTTGAAACGCATTTAAATACATAAAAATAATATTGATATCAATACAAAAATATTACAAATGCATTGTTTAGTAGCAGTTAATACAGTGCATCAATTGGAGGTAAGAAGAGAGCAGACTTAATCGATGTAACATGATGGTTCCTTCTCCCCCCAACCAAATTAGGCACTGGGTATTCTGGTAGAAGTATACCACGACGACAAATACAATGAACATTATATATATTGATACTAAGTATAATTGATGTATAAACAAAATGAATCAGTCAATCAGATGATCAATAAAACAAATATCAATAAATGGAATAATGATTCCACGTATATGCTTGTATATTACTGAACGCGTTTTCTGCCATTAAAATTATGCAGACAGAAATTTACTCATAGCTTGTCATTGTTAATTTAGATCTGAAAAGTACGTGCATATAAATGCATTCGCGTTAGAAATTCGTACATGGCAATTGTTTCAACGGGGTCGTTTTACTTGACATCAATATCATTGATCAATGTTACAGCTTGACAGCGATACTTACTATATTTTACTAGAGTTTTCAGAGATATGATTCGTTGCATGGAGTACGATTAACACAAAGTAGAGGCCTTGCAAATTGAAGGTTGACTGCAAGAAACAAATCCGCGAAGTGAGCCCGCTTCGCTGAACATACTCGTGGCTATGAAATAGAATAACACTGACAATTCTATTTGCAGAACACTTAGGTTAATATTTGATTTGTTGATGGGTCAATCGATTACCAGTATGAGACAAGTTCATGGTAAATTGAAGGAGAAGAATAAGAAAATAAAAGGGAAGAAGGAGGATGGAAGAAAATATAAAAAGGTGGAAAAAGAAAAAAAGAAGATAATGAAGAACAAGACGAAGAAGACATTAAAGAAGATGATGATGATGAAGAAGAAAAGGAAGACGTAAAAAGAAGGAGGAGGGGGAGACAAGGAGAAGAAGGAGGAACACAACTTCAATTTTCGCGGCTTGCTTTAGAGCGAATTGATTATCTCAACTAGTATTCCACGTGCAGCATTTAAGCGTATTCAAACTTTCAAAAGGCTATAAAGGAAACTTATCTCAAAAGGGCGTAACCATATCCAAACCAACATCAAAGTCGGCGGTAGAGGAAAAGGATAAACATTTATAACATAAACTTTAGGTTTGGGTGGCATGATCAGTATAAGGATTATATGTATTTTATTTATTCGTAATTTGACCTTAATTTTTTTGCAAATTTAGAGGTTACCCTTAATGATGTATTCAGGGTAGGCAGTGACAATTCCCCCAACTCGACAACTGAAATAAAAGATAAAATAAGTAAATAATAAACCTGCCATTGTATGATAAGCTTGGTCGTTTTGGCCCCTCGCTTTAATCGAAAAAATATGTATCTGATTCCCTATAGATAAAGGAATATTATACGGCCCTATATGTGCCCCCATTTTTTTTTCATTGAGCCCCTTCGGATCCCCAAAAATGGTGGGCAGAGTGTGATGATTGCACTTTCCATCTAGGAAGGGTTGTTCCAAAGCGCGTGGTGTATCAGCAATGCGGTATTATTTGAGATTCAACAGAACTTGTAGAGCAAAGTCCATGCCATCGCAGATGTATGTGTTTACATTTGTCATTGAATATTGACTCAAGAATATTATAACAGTAGTTTGAATTCTTCATTCAAAATTGTATTTCTCTTTCAAAAACAATATTAGTGAAATACTCATCTACTCTACTTTGTGTATAAAATAGACGGTGGATCGTAGTCGTCTGCATTGCAGATGTATTGCCGACGCTTCGAGTAATAGCATTCGATTCGTAATATATCAATTCCCCCATTTCATAATAATGATAATAATATAGGGTATTTATATTGCGCACATATCCACCTTGTTAGGTGCTCAAGGCGCTCCTTTATTACCCGGCTAAGCTATGCGTTCACAACGCACACAGCTTCTTGAGGAATTACTTCCTACCGATACCCATTTACCTCACCTGGGTTGAGTGCAGCACATTATGGATCAGTTTCTTGCTGAATGAAATTACGCCATGGCTTGGATTCGAACCCACGACCCTCTGTTTCAAAGTCAAACGCTTCATGTAAAATTACAGTTCGCATGCACACCAAGGCCCTCATTAAAAAATCATTCTAAGTTTATGACTTTGAAAGTTCAGATGTTGGGGCCTGTTGCAACCGATAACTACTTTTCGCAAACCTCAGAAACGGTAACGTTAGAGTCCCGTAACACAATAGTTCACTTGATTTTCACAACTGATTTTACATTAGCAGAAGGAATCAATCGTAGAAAACTTTTGTACAATCATTTGTTAAACCTTTTTTTCGGGCATTGGATCTGCGTTTCGTTTGCAAAATTATTTCATGCGACACCATGCTTGTGAGATTAGAAAATCCCGTGCTTTCATGTACATACGACTGGTCATCACAGCATGCCCGCCTAATCACGGGAATTTACTTCGGCCGCTGGGCTGGAGATGAGAAAAGCTGGGAAAGGAAATCACTTTTCACACGTGGTCGCGCCTGGTATCCACTCTTCAATGGAAATGCCCCTGGGCGGCCCCTCGAACTCTGGGAGGAGCCAAATGTGGGTCTGGAAGCTCATTCTAAATCGGATATATCACTGTTACCATATAGTACCAACCATAATTTTGCACACGAAACGCAGACTTCATGTTTCCGTTGCGGGTGCGAACGTAAAAAAACATATCATGTCACAAAACTTGCATTGCAGGACCGTGGTTTGCGACGGCCCTAAAAAGGTATCTTCCAAAATCAATATACCGTCGTAAAGTCCGTCCGCGTTGCACAGCAAAAAGTGGGGATTCTTACAGTCAACGCATCGTGTCGTAGCGTTTCTACTAACGCGTAATGTCGCAAGTCTAAACGCATAATGTCGCAGCGGTATCCGCTTCAGGACTCGAGTTAGATATAAGACATAAAATGTGTTTTCATCCATTAATTTGCGCAAGCTCTGTCTTCTAAACATTTTGATAAGTGTGTTTAATGGGGCTGGCGCGGATGCCATCTATCTAGAAATAATATTTTCCGAGGCATTATTAATTATCATTATTATCCCGGCTTTTGCTTAAGCTGTCATTCAGCGCTCAGTGCATTCAAGGAATTAATCCTGCCGGGTACCCATTAACCTCACCTCACCTGGGTTGAGTGCAGCACAATGTGGAGAAATTTCTTGCCCGAAGGAAATTGCGCCGTGGTTGAGCTTTGAACCCACGACCATCTGTTTCAACGTCAGAAGACTATCCACTGGGCCACAACGCCCCACAGTTGTGTGTATTGTGTGGACAAGTACAACGCAAGTATAAACATATACCACCATCCATCTGCACATATTGCTATACAAATAATGATAATAAAATGATAATGATAATAATAATAATAGCTACGTTTTATGCAACGCTTTATAACGGCTCAAAGCGCTTTAGGTCATCTTATTACACATGTAATTCAACTTATTGGCGAGATAGTAAAGTCATCTAGCTGAAAATTGAAAACAAATTTCGCTACATTTCCTTGTTTTTCATGATATTTTGATTTTAAAAAATACAGTTCGTATGATAAAATATCATTTTTTTTTAAAGAAAAGTAACCCCTCTTCACCTTAATGGTTCGAATACTGCCCCCCCCCTGCATCTGCGTCTGTGCCACCAAACGCACCATTAAAAACATTCAAATGACAGAGCTTGAAAAGTGAAAGCTTATAATCAAATTGTCATTTTCACCCAAAAAAATGTCATTTCCGAATCGGGCTTGAGTATGACGGAAAAGAAAAAGCTAAGAATAATTCTTTTAAAAACTTTGAGATTCATTAAAGATTTAGGCACAAAAACACTTGTCGGATGTAATGAACTTGAAAGGCAGGATTAATCCATGTTGATAAAAGATCTAAACATTTAGTATTGCACCACGTGCATAGGATGTTCTATTTGGATTCATTAAATCATTACATAACAAAAAAATTTACCTCGTATCAAATATCCAAAGGTTCGATACTACAAATAGTAATTTTGATTTTGTATTAAAAAAACGTGGAGGTCATATAGGAAACAGTTATATTTTAATGGAATCTAATTTTGGAATGCTCTTCCTAATCAAGTAAAAGCTGCTTTAAAAAAATCATCACTTTAAGAGTGTATTAATGAGGCACCTAAAACTGGAATCTACTCGAGAAGAGTATTTCAAGTAAAAACCACACATTTTGTACAGTTGGTTTCTAGTATTGTAGATAATGAAGGGTATGTTAAAATCTAGTCTTGTTTCATATAAGGTAGATAATTGTTTGCTTCAGTTTTTTTGTAAATTATTTGATCGACGGATATGTCTCTTTTCTTTACCATGTATCAGTACTTTCGTAGTTATACATTTTGTTGTTAGGTTATACAATATATCAATGTTTATATCATCCATAGGACCCCATTGGAAATAAGCATTTCGGCTTACATGGGTTATCCTGTCAAGGTATTCTTTAAATTCATTGTATCTCTTATATTACCTGCGATATTCTTGACGAATAAAGTCAGACAATCAAAGTTGCTCGACATCAAAGTCATTGCTTTGGAGGTTGCATGGGCCTATTAACAATCGGAAAGCATATGATATTCATTCGAGCATACCCCTTCTCATATTTATTTGATCTGGTTGTTGAAATAGGTGATTGGCAAAAGTGAATGATTATACTTCATAATGAATGGCAATCTGGCACTGATTCTAGAGATGGTAACTACTGAACTTCCTTTTCCCGAATCGTGAAGAAATATCGCCAACTTTGGAACTATATTTGACTGGCGGAAGGATCAGGCCTACTTTACTGTTTCAGTTTCTTCATAGATGCCGGTTTATTTTTACAATGAGCAGATCGAGGGATCCTTTTCTGGTCAGATATAGATTGTCAGATATATAGCCTATCCGATGGTAGAAAACATTCGACCCCCGAATTTCACCCTTATATATATATATATATATATATATATATATATATGTATTTATTTATACATATGAGTAAAATGGAAATAGTCTGCTTCGGCATATGGAATAAAGTAATCATAAAAGGTTTAGTAAATGCCGTGAAAATAAAAACGTAGATTTTAAAAGGAGCATAGCTCTCAAAAAAATATTTCCACGACATTTACTAAACCTTTTGTGATTACTTTATCTATATATGTATATATATATGTATATACAAATATCAGAGCTACTTTAAAAAAACACGAATATACGGAAAATGTTAGAGGCCCGTGAAACCTTGACGCCCTAACGGTAGAAAAGACGACCAATCTCCGACTGAGGAGGGCGCTTACGGCTTGGATGCTCATTGAACTTTGAGGTATCACGGGCCTAATTCATTTTCCATAGACTCGTGTGTTAAAATGGCACTTTAAGAAAAATCATAAAAATATGGAGGAAATTCGAAGGTTGAATGTTTACTACCAGCGGATAGGATATATGTCCGACATTCCATATCTGACCAGAAAATGGTACCTCGACCGGCTCATTTTAAAAATAAATCGGCATTTATGAAGACTACACCTGACGGGATCAAAGTCATCACCTGAGAGAGTAAAGCATGTAAAATGACCCTAATTCTTCCGCCAGTTAAAAATAGTTCCAAAGTGGTGATATAACTTTCCAATTTGGAAAAAGGAAGTTCAGTAGGTACCCTCCCTAGAATCAGTGTTAGATTGTCAGTCATATTCATTTAGTTCAGTTCATTTATTCATTTCTAAAAAAGGCATTGAGTACAGATATATACATAGAAAATACACTTCAAATATATACATCAGTATTTAAAAAATGTAAACATGCAAAACACTACCTAAACAAATACAATGATATTTATGTATAATTAGGCCTGTGTACAGTAATATTATGAGAAACGAAAAGGAGGACTTAAAATAAAGCCAAAAGTGGCCTTGTGAGTTAAAGTCTCCTAAATTAATAAATGCTAATTTGGAGGCTACTTAGTATATACAATAATCAAAGCATATATGACAACTTAGGTTACAAAAGTAAGTGGATTAAGAAATGGACATACGGTATAAGATAAGCAACAACAAAAAAATTATGGCAAATCGTCTAGAATATTGTAACATAGCTGCAAAAATAGGAATATTTAGAATAAAAGTATTGTTTTAATTTTCTTTTAAAGAGGGAAAGAGACTTGCATGTGCGAACAAATTTCGGAATAGAATTCCAGATTGTTGGGAAGCTGAAACGTATAGCTTTTTGTACATAGGACTTTCCTACTTTCCATAAATGAAACAAATTACATATACGTGTAGTGTGATAATGTACAACATTATTGATGCAAAACATTTTCCTGATCTTATTTGGTAATAATTTTTTAAAGTAGAAAAAACCCAATATTGCAACTTGATATTGATAAAGGTGGAAAATATTCAAAGTATTAAGTTTACAGAATAAAGGAGTTGAGGGTGAAAGGTAATGACTGTTGGTGCATATACGAACTGCTCTCTTTTGTAATTTAAAAAGTTTATCTAATTTGGATTTACTGCAATTACCCCAAACAGCAATACAATAGAGAATGTGTGATAATATTAATGAATTGTAAATAGAGAGTAATGCAGGTTTAGGAAGAAAAATTCTTAATTTATACATAATTCCAGTACATTTCGATAATTTAGTAGTTAAATAGTTTATGTGTGCATCCCAATTCAAATTTTCATCAACATGAACCCCTAAAAAACAAACAACTTTAGACTTAGATAATTGGATTGAATTAATACTTAGAGCAAGATCATTACATATATTGCTTGCATTAGATAATTTGTTATGAAAGTATATAAACGAGGATTTATCAATGTTTACCACCAGTTTGTTGGCTTTAAACCATCGGGATACATGTAGTAATTCAGAATTAATGTTTTCATTTATATATTTAAAGTCTGGTTGGGTATAAAAAAGTGTAGTATCGTCTGCATACATTATGAAATCAAATTTACTAGATGACATAACAATATCGTTTGCGTAAATGAGAAAAAGCAAGGGACCTAATATCGAACCTTGGGGGACTCCATGTTTAACTAAGCTTTAAGAAGATTTATTATTGTTAAAGTGAGTAAATTGATAACGATTATGTAAATAATTTTTAAACCAGATAAATGGAAGCCCACGTACACCATAATATTGTAATTTGATTAACAAAATATTGTGATCTACTATATCAAATGCCTTGGAAAGGTCAATGAATATTCCTACCCCAAACTTATTAATGTTCAGTGCCGATACCACTTTATCCTGAAGGTCTATTATAGCATGACATGTGGAATGATTACTTCTAAATCCATATTGGCTATCAGTTAGTATATTATTAAGTATTAGGAATGAGTACAAACGATTATATATACATTTTTCTAATATTTTTGAGAAGCATGGTAATATTGAAATAGGTCTGTAGTTTTTGCAAATATGTGGATCTTCTTTTTTATAAACTGGTACAATTTTAGCAATCTTTAATTTGTCGGGAACATTACCTGATGATACAGACAGATTAAATATGTGATACAAAGGTTTTACAATATAATATATGACTTTCTTTACAACATTAATATTAATGCCATAAAATCCACAAGAGTTGCCTCATTTTTAGTGATTTGGTGATTTCTATAATCTCTGATTCAGTAATGGGTTTTAAAAACAGTGAGTTATTGAATGAGTTACTTAGATATAAAGTGTAGTCATCAGTTACAGCAGTATTCTCAGATGATCTTAAAATATTGGTACAACAATTTACAAAGTAACAATTAAATTCATTTGCAATATACTGTGGGTCATCAATTCTTTTATCATTACATATAATATATTGTGGTAGACTATGTTTGCGTTTACAGAGAAGTTTATTTATGATAGACCAGGTACCTTTGATATCATTTTTATTTTTTGATATTTTTTCACAGAAATACTTCTTTTTAGCATGACGTAATAAATTATTAGTTATATTTCTTTGCTTTTTATACTTTGTTTCAGTAGACGTTGATCGATTGTTAAGGCTTTTTTTATATAATGTATTTTTCTTTCTGATGTGTCTTAATAATTCAGGAGTAATCCATGGCTTACGTATAAAAGTTTTCTTCTTCTTTTGTAGAATCAAAGGCAAATTTTTATCATACAAAATGTTAAACTTATTCAAAAATATATCATAGGCACTATTTACTTCATTGCAAGAATACAATGATGACCAATCAGTATTATAAAGTTCTTTTTGTAAATTTCTCACACCAGCATCAGTAATTTTACGTCTATATGTGTTATTAGTCCTTTGCTGATTCTCTGATAGCAAGTCAGTTTTATTTAATATAAGAAATACAGGTAAATGATCAGTTATATCAACAGAAAAAATACAACTTTCCACATTTATTGTAAAGGCGTTTAAGAAAATATTATCAATAAGAGATGCTGTATTTAAAGTAATACGGGTGGGTTGATTAATGACAGGATGTAGACCAAAAGAAGAATTTGTATTTAAAAATGAATTTGTGTTATCTTCTTTTTCTTTCATCATATCAATATTAAAATCCCCTGTCATGATAATCTCTCTCTTATCATTACGAAGTATGCTAAGAATTTGAGAATCTAAAAATCAATGAATGATATAACATCAGTAATTGGCTTTCTATAAAAAACACCTATTGTCAAATTATCCTTTTCATGTCTAAATAAGTCAATAAATAAGTATTCACATGTTTCTGTATCTGCAGACAGAAAAATATCATTTCTTACAGAGAAATTTATATCAGTTTTAATGAAAAAAACAAACGCCACCACCTCTGCCTGTTATTCTATCAAAGTTTACAAAATCATAACCATCTAAGTGAAATGGAATTAAAGGTGTGCCGGATATCCATGTTTCTGATATAGCTATTACCGAAAACCTATTTTCTAGAGTAGACAAGAAATCTGAAATGCTATCAAAGTTTTTATGAAGACTACGCGCATTGAAATGTATCAGACTGAATTCATTATTATTTTGAAAATGTACATTGAACTCTGACGGTGTATAATAATTAGAAGTACATGCATTTGATAAACAGCTTACAGTTCTGGATCAAGATCAAAAAGAGGATTACTCATATATATAGAAATGTGTTTACTTTGATGTTATCATAAACTCTGAATAAAAGACTTAAGAAATGTATAAAGAAGAGATTTATTATTGGTCAATCAGCAATCAGCAATATCAAATTTAAAAATTGAGAATGGGTTTGGCTCGAATGAATATATTTTGTCTGCCATTTGTAATTAGGCCCGGGTAACTTTGAGCTCTCCTACGGAGTACGGGCTCTCGTAGCCTACATCCTTATCAAAGATAACACACATGATGGGGTTGGGAATGTATAAGACAAAACAGTCCTATACATCCAAAACAAATAATTTTTTAATTAATTGATTGATAGTGAATCAATATCATCTTAAAATGTTATATTACAAATTAAAACGAATCGTAATGCAAAACAAAGAAATAAAATGGGAACCTTCTGGAAAGCAATACTTGTTGATGAATGTTCCTTTCAATAAATAACTATAAGAAATAATAACACAAACTCAAAATATGTGTAATATACAAATCATCGTATCTTGCAAAAATGCCTTCAAAATATAACATTTTTATCATATTCTCCCAAATAAAAAAAAAAACAAGGCTAAATAATTACAATATATGACAAAAAAAAATTGAAAAGGGGCACATTAACAAAACATTAAAGAGAAAAGGACATAACAGAACGATACAAAGACAAGGAATGAACAACTATACAAGAACAAGTCAAAACAAAAATAGTACAAGAATGAACGAGACATGACAAAAAAGAACAAAAGACAAAACAAAGCAAATTAAACACACACAAAATACGTAGGCAGATAGAATCAAAAGATTATTGTGTGGTCGAAATAACTCCGCAAAAAGTACCAATGTAGACAAATTACTAGTTGATGACAACGGTATGAACAGAATGATAGTAAATGACTATGGAATTGCTTCTGAATTCAATATTTTTTTTACTGGTATAGGGCCAAGTCTGGGAAACACAATACTTCTAAGCGATACTGACTGTACGACATATTTAGGACCTAACTTATGTAAATCTTTCTTTTGGACGTCAGTGACGAAAGCTGAAATTAAGAAACACCTCCTAGCCCTAGACGTGAAAAAGGCATGTGGTTATTATGATATACCAAGTCGGTTAATTAGAGATGCAAGGGGGATTATTAGTGCTCCGTTATGTTATATTTTCAATTTGTCTCTCCAAGAAGGTAAATTCCCAAGTGCATTAAAAATTGCTAAAGTAACACCGATTTATAAAAAAAGGATCAAAGGAGATTCCAGGAAATTATAGAATTATTTCTGTATTACCTATATTGGCAAAAATATTTGAGAGAATCGTTAATGATAGGTTGATGAGATTTCTAGAAGGTAACAATGTATTGCAGAAACATCAATATGGCTTCGGGAAGAAATATAATACAAAATTATCAGTTGTCAATTTATGTAATGCCCCCTTGAAATCATTAGATGGAGGGGAAATAACGTTAGGAGTTTTTATTGATTTTCAAAAGGCATTTTACACCATCAACCATGATATTCTAATTTAAAAAAAAAATCATTATGGAATACGCGGAATTGCGCTTCAGTGGTTTGTGGATTATTTGAGCAACAGGTCTCAGTTTGTTAAATACAAAGACATCATGTCTCCGCACGTGAAAATTTATTGTGGTGTTCCACAGTGATCATTTCTTGGTCGAACTATCTTTCTTATATATATATAAATTATTTGCCAAACTCGACATCCTTCTTTAACTTCAAGGTTATTCGCAGATGACTCAAATTTAGTCCACACCTTTGAGGCTGGAGAGACTGATATCAATATGAACGAAGTGAATGTAAAGTTGAATAAGGTGCAGCAATGGTGTTATTCCTATAAAGTTACAATCAATCTTAGTAAATCTTAAGAGAAAAAGGCGATTAGTAAATGTAACAGGTTCCCTTGATATAGCAGGGACCACACTGTTTGAGGTAAATGATGTATCTTTTGTTGGACTGCATATTGATAAGCACCTCACGTGGGACGCGCATATAAAAATTGTTAACAGAATAATCCGTTCAAAAGTGGGTATCTTGTTCCAAGAAGCATGTTGTTATTGTTATTAATATAAGGCACTTATACAACCACACCTGTCGTATGGCATCGAGGTGTGGGGGAGCACCTATAAGACCAATTTAAATTGTATTTCTTGGCCCCAAAAAATGGCAATAAGAGCTATAACATTTGGCCCAAGAGATGCCCACTCTGAACCCCTGTTCAAAGCATTGAACATTTTGAATGTATATAAAATTCACTTCCTCTCTATTTCAACATTCGTCTATGATTTATTGCATGGTAGGTTACCACACTCTCAAATTGAGTACTGTCAGATTATAGAGCATAAGTATGCTACAAGGAGTAAAGATGCTGATCAATTATATATCCCAATATGCAGAACCACACAGGGCCACTTTTCCATTTCGTTCATGGGATCAAAACTTTGGAATTGTATACCAAATTATATATTTATTTATTTATTTATTAAAACATCTTTCAACAGGATTAAACATTAATCAGCTCGCAGGCTGTTTCACATAATGGTCCTGCATAGAGAAAATATACACATATTAAAAGGAAAGATTACAAATAATTAGGAATACATGTAATTATAAACAGCAAAGATTAAAATACAAATAATGCTAAAAAATGAAACATCAGAAAAAGAAAACAATTAGCAGGATTTATCTCATAGTAAGATAAAGAAGTGAAGAAAAAGGAAAGAGGTACATTTTATATATCGATAGTGACAGGAATGGGTCTCAATTTAAAGAATCGTAACAATATTAATACTCATAGGAAATCATAATAATCGATAATAAGTAGATGTGTATTATTTGGCAATCATGCTAATAGTATCAATACTACAGATATATATGGACCAATGTAGAACAGTTGAATAATTCTTATATATTTGAGCGAAGTTTCATGTAATGATGTTTGAAACTTTCAACAGAAATGGCATTCTGGATGTCTTCCGGGAGTTTGTTCCAAGTTACTGCTCCGGCATATTTGAAGGATTGTTTAAATAAGGATATGTTAGGTTTGGGTAATACTACATTTAGTGAATTTGCATTCCTAGTGTTCATGCCATGGCGATCGAAGTACATTTCAATTTCATTTGATAAGCGGGGAGGGGCAACGCCCCTTATACACTTGTACATGAGAATTGCCAGAAAATAATCTCGACGTTGGTCAATAGTTTGCCAGGAGAGTTGATTTATCAATGCATTCCCGCTCGCAATTTGATAGTCAGAAATTCCAGATACATATCTGGCAGCTCTTTTTTGCAATCTGTTTAGGGGCAGTTTGTAGGCTGCTGGACAGTTGCCCCAAACAGAGATTGCATAGTCTATACAGGGCTGAATTATGCATTTATACAGGATATTTAGTACATGTGAACTCAGGAATTTACTCAACTTGCCTAAAGAGTAGATCTTATAGGCAATCGATTTACATAATTCTCTTAAATATACATTCCATTTCAGGTTTTCATCTATTACAATGCCTAAATATCTTATAGACTTTACCTGTTCAATCAGATCATTAATGAATATATTCAATGTATCAGATGATCTTAATTTAATTAGTATTGTTTTGGTTTTGCTTGTATTAATGCGTAATCGGTTTCGGTTATACCAGTCATTTAAGGCGTCTACATTGTTCTGTAATTTCTTTGTTACATCTTCCAACTTACTGTCAGAGGAAAATATTACTACATCATCAGCAAATATGCTGCAAGTACCTTCAGTAATACATTCAGATATATCATTAATACAAATTAAGAACAGGATGGGGGCCAGAACACTGCCCTGCGGTACTCCAATTGAAAGCTTTTTGATATTAGATAATTTACCTTTGGAAAATACAGCTTGCTGTATATCATTTAAGTAGTTTTTGAACCAAGTGAGCATATTATTGATAATTCCATATTTTTCGAGTTTGAATAGAAGAAGTCCATGATCTACACAATCAAAACATTTTGAGATGTCTAGAAAGCATGCAGCAACCATTTCTTTCATATTTAATGCATCATAGAAATCATCTAAGACACGATGTAGGCACGTTATTGTTGAATGGTTCGGAAGAAATGCGTATTGATCAACATTAATCATGTCATGCTTTTGAAGGTAGGATAGTAGTTGAGATTGTATTTCCTTTTCTATGATTTTGGGGATGTGACTAACGACTGAGATTGGTCGGTAATTAGATTTTTCATCTTTTGAACCCTTCCTTTTGAAAATTGGTGTCGTACGTGCAATTTTCCAGTCAGCAGATACAATTCCCGTATCTAAACTAGTGTTAAATATGTCACATAAGGATTGGGCAATAAAAGGGGCAGCTAATTTCAATAATTTTGTATCAAAGTCAAGGATATCTAAGTTACTATTTGAGTCCAAATTGTCCAAATGCCGTAGAATCTTTGAACAGTCAATTGGTTGAAAATTGAATTCATAGATACATGGTGGATGATTCCACTTTAATTTTTCTTTGCAAAATGATTTAGAGATATTCTTACCAGTATCAATAAAAAAATCATTCATTTCATTACATTCAATATTACAACCAGGGTCCACAGATTTCGACACCCCATGAATCTTATTCTGTTCTGACCATAACTTCTTAGAATTATTTTTATGTTTCTTGTGTACATCATGGAAATATTCTTGTTTCCGCTTTCGGATAAGACAAGTAATATAGTTTTTTGCCTTCTTATATTTTTCATAATATTCAGTGCGTATTGCATATTCATCAGAAGCCACTGACTTTCTTTTGAGAAAATCTCTAGTGTAGATGAGTTTTATAATGTCAGGGGTCATCCAAGGGCATATTCTATCTTTTACTCTTGCTGTTTTGATAGGTGCGTGTTCATTACATATTGTCAGAAAAGATTCCTTCCAGGTGTTCCATGTTTCTTCAACTGGACCGTTATTGTTTCCTTTGAATATTTCAGCATTTTCCACAGAAGCAATGAAACCATTTACATCGAATGATTTATAGTCACGAAAACGACGACATTTGTGTTGTTTCTTTTCGGTGGAGAAATCAATGCATGTATATATCATATAATGGTCGCTCATAGAAATTTCTGCTACGTCACATATAACGTGTTTCTGAGGAATTGAGCTTAATATGTGGTCTATACAGGTTGAAGAAGTCAAGGTTACTCTAGTAGGTTTACGTATCATTTGTGTTAAAAGAAATAAATTTTCTAAAAGATTTATGTGATTTTCATGGAGTGATTCATCAACTTTATAATCTATATTAAAATCACCCATGATTACTAAATCAGATGGATCATCGGTTGCCTTTTCAAACACATCCAACATATTGTTAAAGTAATCAGTATTAGAGTCAGGTGGTCTATATAGACAACATATTAACAGATTATCAGACAAGGATATTTTTAAGTCTATCCATATCGCCTCTATTTCAGAACTTTTAAGATCATCGCGTTGAGTACATGATAATGTGTTTTTAACATATATACAAACACCACCACCACGGCGACCATCTGTTCTATCCCTACGGAAAAGTGCATATCCATCTATTGATACCAGATTGTCACTTATAGTTTCAGATAGCCAAGTTTCAGAAATGCATAATACATCAAGATCAATTTTCTGCAAGAGAAATCGCAGTTCATCTAGTTTCCCATACATACTACAGGCATTTAAGTGAGCTAGTTTGAGACCATTGTATTTCTTGAGTTTATTTATACATACATCATAATCATTGGAGTCAGAAATTGACGTAATGTTCAAATTTGAGCAAATATCATGATCATCAACATTATCACTAACTACTTCTGCGAGAGTTAACTGTCGTTCATCGGCCACCAGTTTCCTGTCGGGTCCGTCCAATCGCGGGGAAACTCCTGGCCGCGGGGTGTACGCCAATGATTGGTCATCCGGTGATCTGTTAAACGCGGTTGGTCGTGCTCAGTAGAGGAGTAATGCCGTAGATGGCGTATGATATTTCGAGCAAAGGCGACGATACCGCTCCTATTCAGATGAATGCCGTCTGACGAGAGAATCACGTCATTGTCTATGATCGACCATCCGCGTTGATTGGCCAAAAGTTTGATGTAGGCGTTAACTTCGTCAACTCTTTGGCGTTGGCTGGGGGATTCACCATATCGATGTATGATGGTCGATAATGTGAGCTTAGGGACATCACAGAGGGTGATAATTTCGTCACACAGGGATGATAATTTTGCAATAATCACGTCATTGTTATCACTAGGTATGTTATTTGTTCCAAGGTGTAGAATCACTTCATCAGGAGGAGTAGACGTTGTGAGGTCACATATGGTGTCATAAGCATTTTCAATTTTTGCTCCTGGTAGAGATTTACATTTGATCCTTCGACGTTTTGACAGCTTTTTCGGCTGTATGTATTTGATCATAGAGTCACCAATAGGTAGAATATCGGCTTTATTTGACTCTGTTGATTTAGCGCTAGGCTCTGTTGGTTTGACGCTTTGTTCAGGTTTGTTTTTGGTCGATTTAGATACAAATATCTCCTGTTGTTTGGATCGATAATCAGCAATCTGAGACTCAAATGATTGACCATTGTTGTCTACCTCATTACAAGTTGGAGTATTTAGTCCCAAATTGGTTTTTGCTACAGTGGGCACATTGTCATTTTTAGGGGAAGACACTCTTTCTATCAGTTGGTCAATTGTTATGGACATTGTCTCGATTTGTTGCTTTAGAAAGTGGAGTTTAGGTTCAATGACGCAGCACTGGCATGGATCGATATCTCTTTGTTTGGGATTACTGTCCCGTAGGTCTGTAGGGTGACCACCATTACTAAGATGGCCATCTTTGCCAGTTTTAATGAAATGACGGCATATATCTTCGTTCAATGATGGATAAATCGACTTAAGTTCACTAGTCATAATATCAATAATGTTTTTATTAGAATCATGAGTGGGATAGCTGGAGGCATGAATGTGCCTTGATGCTGTCTGTAGACTGGGTTTGGTGACATACTTAGGCAGTTTGAATTTAAAGTTGTTCGTACCAGGTTCCCCACTGCAATGATTTGTTTTAAGTGAAAGCCATATTCATCTTAGATGTTCGACTTGATAAATGGTCACTAAGATCACTAATCACTAATTCAGAATATGAGTTATAGGTCAGACTGAGTGAGTCAACGTACCACTTTAGAAGACACAGTAGGTTTCATTGAGTAATGTCGTATTCAATCCAACAAGAAGCATGTAAAAAAGACATACATGGGACTGGGCGAGAAGAATGAAGGGCAACTCCAATACTCCAATGAAAGTCAAGCATCTGTCCCAGTTGGTAATGAGTTAGAAATCAATAAGAAAAAACTCCAGTCTGGCAGTGAAAACATATTCGTATGATCTTAGGCATATAAAAGCCATAAAAATCCATACATTGATGCTGGAAATCGGAGTAAACAAGCTTAAAAGTTGAGACCAAATCAGACGCTTGGTTAAAACATTTCCTGTTTTATAAAGGAAATGAGATCAAGGAACACTTTCAGAAAGAAATTATTTGCCTACCTAAATAGAACCAACCCTCTAATTTAATTCTGACGAGAGAATAGAAAATATTTCAATAGAATATATCATAGAGTATTCTAGATAAATCTCTAATTCTAATTACATGTTTTATATAACGTGGTGATTTTTCAAACAAAATTTATAGTATTATTCACTGTTCACACGTATTTCTTTTATGTAAAAATACCAAAGATTTGAAGGAATCAGTCTCGACTAGCACTTGTGCTACCTTCTGGTTCCTTCTTAACAACAACATTCAACCATATACGTATCTTTTTGTTAGATTATCAATATTGGAAACTGTGACTGGGATCTTTAAAATGTTTAAACATTGGTTTTAGGTTTATATACGCACGTCACATTTTATGTATTCATATTTATCGTTTGTATTCTCATTTTATCCTTTATAATGTTAGCAATTACATCTGTATACTAAAACAGTTACGTTTGTGATGTGATGTTAACATGTTGTCATCGTTATTGTTATTGTTGTTAAGTAAATAAATAAACTCAAACTCAAACATCTATTCCACTTCCGGTTATGATCCATGGGGTGTGTCTAACTAGCCCTTTTTTCAGAATACACGCGATCACAGTTACACTCCTTGCAGCGTTCGTCCCTGCTTGAGGATTCAACACTCGAACCAAATCGTGTGTAAAAAATACATTTGGTAGTTTATCTTTGTTAATGTTATACATAAATGATTCATTATGAATTAAATGATAAAGGTCAGTTATCTTAAGATTTCCCTGAGTAAAAAAAAAACATCCGTGTATGCTCGATAATGAGAATAAATGCATTTTTTTTCTGGAGTCGTACTACCTCAGTCACAGTTACTCTACGGCGGCCATACGCCGAATTGAAAACAGCCGTTTTATTCAGTTTTATTCAAACCACTTTTATGTATCTAGTATTACAAAAATGATGAAACGACTGCTTTCGACTCGCCGTACGACCGCTGTAGAGCAAATGTGACTGATGTATTCAATTGATAATCAGTACAAACCCCCATGCAATTACACCAAAGGCATAAACATGCTGTGTGCTTGTACAATGCCCTTACACGCAGTGATCAATCACCTTTAACAAAGCTTGAATTAATGAATGTTCACTCAAAGACATCATTGTTATTCATTCAATTAGATCTTCATTTCTATCTGATGAACAGTATATAATTCCGATTACGGATATAATAGCCCCGTAGACTGTCTCATCTAGACCATGTACAAGACCTGGAATTTTTTTTGTGTGTTCTAGACGGGTATTGAAATAAATTAAGCTTGGTTGCTAACTTGGCAACCTTTAACATTGTTTTAATTAGCCCTACCAGCATAATCATCTCATATATTAGCATACTCATCTAATTAGCATAATAATAACTCTGTAACCGGAAAGACAGAAAACATTAAAAATATCATTTTCTAAGCCTAGGGTTCCTGTGACGAGAATTCAAATCATGACAATAGTTTTAATTTGTATGTAATGCAATCATCATAATAAAAAATGTCCCCACTCTGTAATGTTAAATATTCTTTCTAATTTCATGCGTATCGTGTAGTCTTATATATAAATATTTAGTTATGATTTATTTAATCAACTTGTTTTACATTGTTTCATCATATTTTGTTGTTTGCGTGAAAGTTTGATGTCAAACTTATTGTACTTTTTCATATCTTAGGTTTTAAGATTCATGAATCTTGTTTTAGTTACGATGCATTTAGCGCTACTTAAAAACTGATTATTAGTGTAATTCTCATATGTAACTTAGAAGTAATGATCGTTTACTCAACCTGTTTTACAATTATTTTAATCATATTTTGTTGACTGCGTAAGTGTTTTTCATGGCAAACTTATTTGTTTTTGTCTTTTTATATATTAAGTTTTACAATTCATCGTGTAAATTTAGTGGTCTAGACTTAATTGATGTAGTTTGTAGATTTCTATAGGTGTTTTTTAATAGATGTACATTGTCTTCAATTACTGATGTAAGGACCCCATTGGAAATAAGCCATCTCGGCTTTCATGGGTAATCCTGTCAAGGTATACACTTCTGTTTATATTTCCTTGTACTTGTTCATAGTTACCTGACAAATAAAATCAATCAATCAATCAAGCCTTATTAGCATAATGATGTAATTAGCTTATGATGTAATTAGCTTAATGATATAATAATTTACTGTTTATGGTTTTACGAAGTAAGAATGCTCGTCTGTAAAATTGTAATGACATTATTTTGTCATTTTAACCAACAAAAGTGTTGTAATTAGCATTATGCACTAATTATAATTTCTGTGTAATCTATAGCTTTCTTGTCAACGTACTGTCTACATCGGTCTCAAATTCAAAACATTAATAGTACAGCTCTTCCAATATTTTCTATGTTGAGGAATTTCCATTTGAACCAATGCCTATGTATATTAAGAAAAAATAGCATGATACACTAATCGACAGAGAGAGATATATATATATATACATATATAACGAGAGAGGCATGGATATATTTACCAATAGCTTTGATCATTGTTTATAATATATGCGTGAAAAATAGAGTAGAATCAAGGATGAAGCAAAGTATACACTATGATGTAAAGCTTTTGGCCCTGGCCTTCTTCAGTTTTTATTTGCTTTATTTGTTTTGTTTAGCAAAAAGAAAAAAACTGAAGAAGGCCAGGGCCTAAAGCTTTACAACATAGTGTATACTTTGCTTCATCCTTGATTCTACTCTACTCTTCACACAAACACACACACTCTCACACACATACATACATATATATATATATACATATATAATATACTGTGTAACGAAATGAAAGGTTTATTTAATGTTCAGCATGGTTTCGTAGCAGTGAAGAGCGTAGAATAATTTTTAATGTATATAGTTTCATAGGGTAATTCAGTAATCGTTTGTAATCGATTATGTAGATATTTTCTTTAAAATGTATTTCAGCACTATTTGCTGAGAAATAACGATGTTTACAATTGTATGATTATGTTATATATTTATCTTTGTTCTTCACTGTTTGGGTTTAAAGGTTAGTGATAATTACCATTGCTGTTGTTGTAAAGATTTATTTCATGACCCTAACTTTTTTTAATGAAGAAGGAGCAAAGAGTCAAAAGACGGACTAACACCAACTGTTTGTATATTGCGGCCAAAACGAACCAGTTCGTCAGGAAAAAAGATCGGTTCCGCTACAATATATATATATATATATATATATACATGCATGTAATATATATTCCTCTGTCATTTTATTTATCGAGAATACCTGAAAACATAATTAATACAGCTATCCTGTAGTTTTTTATGATAAAACTTTCATTCAATTCTCAATTATGGTAATAATATCAAAGAATTAAAACATCTATTAGAGTAGCCGTTATATCATTTAACATAATTTTCACTGAATATCAGTTTACAAGCAAGTAAATTGCTTAAGTAGAAAGAATAATTTGTATAAACCCTTCTTGACAGTCTAATTTTAAACACTTAAATTATCAATTTTATCATTATTTACATGTCTGTATTTAATTCGCGACAAGGAATAAAATATTTTTGCGATATATGCATTTTAGCTTCGCACTTTTTTAATGAAATATGATATAAAATATTTAACACTTACATTATCCCAAATCCTGTCAATAAAAAATAAAGCGAAGGGTTGCTAAAGCAACCAGGAGGGAGATCGAGAGGCATGAAAACTGAACAAAATTTGCTCCTTTCATCAATTTGTAGAAAAAACCGTTAAAAGCAGTCCTTCCCGTCTTTCCTTATTCTCCTCACTCACAAGCAAACCGTTGCAAATAACAAAAGAAAGACCTGCCATTACGAGTTTACTAATGAACAAAAAAGGCAAAAAAAAACTTATATCGCCCAAAAAACGATGGTGCAGTGTCGGTATACTTCAGGAAAGGTGCGGTTCTCAGCTTTATGCAATTGAGCAACAATAGCTGCCGAAACCAGTAGCTAATGCGAAGCTTGAAAAAACGAAATCATGCGATACTAACAAATCACCAGAAAAAGGATGGTGGCAAAATGTGCAAACTCACAGGTTTAAAGGAAACAAAAAATAATTTTTATTACGAATGCGAAAAAAAAATCCGATTGTCAATATTTAAAAAAATTTGCACTTTTTTGTGACAACTATTTCCATGATTCCCGGGGAAAGTTCCAAAATTAGAATCTTAGACATCGAGAGTACCCTGACTCGGAGATGCTATTAATTTCTTTGGAAGAAGCCCTGTGAGCATTTTTTTAGTTCATCACTTGAAAATGAAAAAAAAATCTACAGGCAAGGCAATTAATAAGGATTGTTTTGTTTTACTATTTAGTTTTTTTTTTTGCCAATTCCAGTCCCATCTAACTGAGGTTGTAAAATTGTATTAAGTAGAGCAATGCGCAAATCAAGACGGGAGGTTATAATTATATGTACAATTTTCTCTGTGCAAGACTTTGGGAGATTTATTTTTAATGAACCCTATGTTCCGTAGTTGATACTCAACAGAATGACATAATTTAATTACAGACGGTGGCCTAATTTGACGTACACATATTATGATAAAAAAAAAACAGACGCTTTGGTAACTTTAATTAAGCTGAAGATAGACTTTAACGCTCTTATTAAACTCATTTTCAAAAGTGCCAAAATTGAATTTATCATTAGGAATTGCTGTTTTGCGTTACAAGTCATTACTATTGCTCAGTTTCTTTTCAGTTCGGGTAAATGGGAAATTTAATTACTACGATTGGTAAAAAAGGTGTACAATAGCGGAAGGATGCACGCCGTCGCATTTTCTTCTTGCGGGAGCCGTCGACACGTCCTAATCAAATCATTGTAGTGATGCTGATTATGTAAATTTAATGAGAACACAATGAAGTTACGTGCTGTATTAATATTTCGAGTTTGGCTCTACTGATGAACGATGGAGTTTGATCGGGCTTGAATATCCAAACACAAACACCGCAACTTTAGCGAAGTTCTTACTTGTGGATTTGAAAAGAATGGTATGTATGAGGCATTTTCTAAAATGATAATATTAATAGTCCGATTTGATTATTTATTTCTATTAGTTAAAGGAAAATGAAACCTTTGGAACAAGATAGCTTGTGTGAAAACAGAAACATCAAAGAAACAGATCAACGAAAGTTTGAAGAAAAAAAATGATTGAATAATAAGAAAGTTATGTACATTTAAAGTTTGGATCATTATTGTATAAATGTAGATCCTCCTATTGGCAATGCGACAAAGATGTGTGATATCACATGTGAACAACTTTCCCTTTACTTTTGGATTTGAATTTATTAACAAGCTTCATTCATATGGCATGAATATTTTGTTTTATAATACATACAATGATAACATAACCAAAAACATTCATAACTGTATGTCGCATAAATCAGTAATACATCAATACATAGATTTCGAATTATTATAAAGATATACATCTATATACAAAGAGAAATGACGAATTGAAATTTAACATAAAGAAGGTGGAGCATATTTATCTAACTATCGAATACAAATCAGGAAGTAACTAAATGTATAATGTTAGAGATATATCTTTGGTAATGGTGGCTTTGGTGGATTTTGGATAGCTTGAATAACATTTAAAAAGAAAGATGCACTTGATGTTAAAACTCACCCATCTTATTTATAATCGCTTTAAGAACTTACAAAAATTATCAGTTATGTTTTCATTATCAAGATTCATTATGAATATAAATTTGCATTCGTCGCTAAGTTTCTTAACCTGTTTATACATTTCAACTTTATTGTAAAAAAACCACCCTTTCAGTTGTTTTTGTATAAATTTCACTTAAAATGCCTTTTTATTACATCTATCAGTAGATCATTAATTATTTCTATAGGAGGGCTTGTAATGCAGATTTTCAAAGAATTGATTATGGATAAAGATTTTGTATCACCATAAGAAAAGCAAAAATAGACATTTTTGGGGTATTTCATAGGCCATCAAAGGAAAAGTTGTTCAAATGTGACATCACACATATCTGTCGCATGGCCAATATAAGGATCTCCGGAGCATTAGTGATCGCAATATTCAAATGCTCATAACTTTCTCATTATTTGTCCGATCTTTCTCATACTTTCTTTGACCTTATTCTTAGATTTTTCTCTTTCCACACAAACCCTCTTGTTCCAAGGGTTTCATTCCCCTTTAAGTAGGATACCTTTTTTTTCAAGGATATCATAATGATATCATTAATCTGGATATGGTTGTCCATCATTTTTTTCTGCACCTGCACTGTAAAAAATGAAGTGCTAATTTAGCACTTCCAGTGCTTGTATAGTGACTGTACTACCAGTGCTGATTTTCTAGTTCAAATTTTAACTAGAAAATCAGCACTCGAAGTGCAGTCACTATACAAGCACTGTAAGTGCTAAATTAGCACTTCATTTTTTACAGTGTGTGTGTCGATCCAATACAAGCTTTGCTTTTTTCACTTTCATTTTCATATGTTAAATACACTGTACAAAAATATTGGGTAAATTGTTTACAACCACGAGAGTAATTATGTGTCCAACCAAATTTGGGCAGTTATGCGGAAGCATATTGTCCAGTAGGGTTAAAAGATAAGCAGCAATTACTTTGGAAATGGCAAAATTGTCATCACACTGGATAAATAAAAATGCCCAAAAGAAATACCCAATGTTGGTTAAACACATAATAATCCTCATGAAGCACTTTTGCCCAATATTTTTAGAATGTATGACCTGTGATCTTCGATTATTTCTTTATCAGAATGTGTTTAAAACTACGACTTATTTATTTATCGATTATTTTTGTATGATATTGCTTTTAACTGAAGTATCTATTATGACGGATATTCTACTTTGTATATATGTGTGTGTTGTTATGTTTATTATAAAACAATGAAATAAAATTAATATCACACGTCAAATAGTTACCTACTTACAGATCTAGACAAGTTTACGTCCATTTTATTATCGCAGATGAACGCATGCTACTCCTTTGCTCTGATTTTTTATTAACATGTTATATTCTTGCATATGTAATTGTTACAATAATAACATTTTTGTGGCAACGTTCTTGTTATAGAGCCATATGTATCTTTCTACTTCATAATGGTAAGGAATACAAAGAACTAAACCAGTTATGCGCTAAATCGTTTATCATTATCATAATTTTAGTAGTAGTAGTAGTAATAGTAGTAGTATCATATAAAGGGAAATATACCTTAATCACCACAGCCTGTGTGTGTGTGTGTTTACTTTATTATCTGTGCACGTGTTGGAAAAGTCATCCGTGTTATTGACGATGTTCGACGATTTTATTATAATTACCATTGTTTACAGAATGATAGGAACGCTAATCGAAGCATTAATGAGTACGAATAATGCTATTCGAATAGTTTACAATCCGCTTTTGAATGCACTAAACTGGAAGTGTTTTGTGGAAGATCTACATGTATAATATGGTTAAAATTCAGTTTTGAAATATTGTGGGGAATATACAGTACCTGCAGTTAAGTTGAATAAAAGTCGGAAAATTCAACCAAAGCATAACCCTGAAAATGCCATTGACATCAGATATACAAATAAAAGTTAATGACATTTAACAATTGAGATGATAAAGTTTCGCTCAAATCCACAAAACAGTCATGCACACCCTGGTCGGTATAGGACTAACGGGTTTGATGCCGCTACCTACTATTAATTTCAGTGTTTTGTTGTATGAAATATGAAATGTTTCCTCAGTATTATGTCGTACAAAATTGCCACTGCATTCATATTCATTTATGTTTTGTACTATACTGCAAGAAAAAAAATGACCTAAATGTCAACAAAATAAGTTGCAGTAGTGACCATCTCACACGTTTAATCATGAGTCAATCCCACTTATTTTTCATTCTTGGACGACACAGTTTGAAAAATAAATGTGCATAATTTAATACAAACAATAAAAAAGAATAGGCTGAAATATGGCATTTCAAAATTGCTCGCTGCATATTCTGGAAAACGGCATTATCTGTTTAATCTTAGACTTTAAAATGTTATAACTTTGTTAACTTTGAGTAAATTTTCAGTCTTTTATTGTCTTATTTTATTCAATCTGTTTAATATCAAAATCAAAATATTTTTAGCCTGAAAACCCCCTTTAAGCGCTGCATAGATGTTGATCCTATTATTGGTATAATTGATCGATATATTAACTCTTCAAATAGTTGGGCAAACAATGAACAACATAGTGTCCACACAACTATTGGTTAAAATCTGTCCAAATTTGACATTAAAACTAATAATTGGGTAATAAATTTGCTCAATTGGATAATAGTTGCCAAGAATATATATATATATATATATCGAGAATATGCCATGGTCTCGTATGATCGAGTTTCAGCATCGTAATATGATATAAGTGTGACTTTGACAAAAGAGAGAGGCTGCAAGACGTAGCAATATTGTCCATCTCCTTAATATTAGGCCAAGCTTTCGACCGTGTAACCGGTCTTCCTCAGGGCTTTGAGGAAGAATATATATATACATATATATATACAGTGCTTCCCAGAAAAAAACGAAACCGAGATTTATCGATAACTTATCTAAACTTAGTCACAAATACAATAGACAAATGACCTACCATTGTAAAGCTTAGAATCTCTTCTTTCATCTGAAATCACTTAGATTATTTCTCATTCACGCATGAGTGAGCAAAAACAATTTGAAGAGGGGATACCAAAAAGTTATTTGGCGGGCTGTATTTGGGTTTCAAAAGGAAAACCACATTTTTAAAAAGTTCAATATCTGCTCTTTAATTTGATACCTCAGTTATAGAAAATGGTCAAGAAAGTTCTGGTTACTTGAAATAAGGCTTGAATTTCAATAATTTCATTAAATGAAGGGGTTTTACAGGCTAGCGTTCAAACTAACTCGACACTCCGTTTTGTTGACGATCAGCCATGCATTAAGTCTTTTGTTAACCATGCGATAGCTTCTGTGGGGAAGCGGTGAAAACACGTTCATTTAATGAAATTAAGGAAATACAAGCCTTGTTTCGAGGGAACATAACTTTTTTACTTCTAGATCATTTTTTGTGATTGAGGTATCAAATGAAAGAGCAGATATTGAACTTTTTAGGCAAATGATTTTCTTTTTGATATTCAGGTACCCCCGCCAAATGAGTTTTGGGTATCCTTTCTTCAAATTGTTTTTGCTCACTCATGCGTGAATAAGGAATAATCTAAGTAATATCAGATGAAAGAGGAGATTCTAAACTTTACATTGGTAGGTCATTTGTATATTATATTTGTGATTAAGTTATGATAAATCATCGCTTAATCTCGGTTTCGTTTTTTCTAGGACGTACTGTTTATATATATATATATATATATATATATGCAGTAATGGAGACACACAGGAAACGCAAATAGAGATGAATAACCAAGCAATAACTCAAACAAGTTGAACAGTTATCAAGAAAACAGACAACATGTTAGAAAAATCAACTGAAAGAAACTGCAATCGTGATACAGCACTCCGTTGCCGCCCGCAGTACACTCTCTGAGCTCGAAAAAATTCTAAGTCCTGAACTTGACTCTGAGTAAATTGACTTCAAGTCGGTTGACTCAGGGTCAACTTTCAGGTGTGTATCTCCATTGCTGCATATATATATATATATATATATATATATATATGTTCATGTTTAGATAACATTACCTCATCCCATACCCTGTCTATGACTTTTTTTCCAGCGGGGGGGGGGATTGATATCATGATTTTGCATAAAACTGTTAATAAAACAACCTCAGTCGTGTGATTATATTCCTTCATGTAACTGACTATAAAAAGAGATGACATGTTTTTTTATTAGATGACTTGAGGGTTTTGTGGGTAGTATTAACTTTACTTGAAGTTTTGGGTCACTTTATGGTTTTCATGTGTGTACATTGTCTAGAGACATTTAATTTATCCCGGCATGTCCGACATCCACGTATTATACCTATTCATACTATTTTTCCCATTTATTCATTTATTTTTTTATTTTTTTTTATTTGGGGGGGGGGGGGAGTTGATTTTTAAAGACGCACATTCCTCGCCAGTAGTTCTGCAGCATGGAGACTTAACGCAGCAATGCCCACGCGATTTCGTGCGAATGGGACTGTGTGTTGTTATGACTCTCTTTATGATTTTCAGGACTAGATAACATTACCTTATATCCCTTAATATAATCAACTCAAAGAGAATATATGTTTTAGTTTGCTGACTTGAGGTCAATAATGGTGGTATTCATCTTACCTGAAGTTGTTATGACTCTATTTGTGGATTTTCAGGAATAGATAACATTACATTATATCCCTTAATATAATCGACTCAAAGTGATGATATATTTTACTTAGCTGACTTGAGGTCAATAATGGTGGTATTCATCTTACCTGAAGTTGTTATGACTCTCTTTGTGGATTTTCAGGAATAGATAACATTACGTTCTTCCCATATCCTGTCCATATCTTAATATAATATTTTTTTTGGGGGGGTGGAGCAGTTGGTATCTTACTTTAGCGTGAAAATGACCTAAAATATATAAATGGGAATATGGAATAATCGTCTGTGCAAATTTTCGAAGTTGTTCATTGATCCCCCTTTTAATATAAGAATTAAATATTTCACAACATTTGAATAAAAATAAGTTGCCAAAGCTCTTGCCTTTGTATGATTTCTCACAACTGTATGATATATAATATTCTAAACTTGTTTCTATTTTTTTCTCCCTCCCTCTTCGAGCAGTATTTTGAAGCGACAGTCTTCGTTGTGTTTTTCACACTGAACCACAAGATTGACGGTAAGATATTAAGTTAAAACGTTTTCAATTTACCCGACACCAAATGGAAAATCGTAATTGTTTCTGATTTTAATAGTCCCATCGAATAGAATTTGTCCAGAGGGATCCCGGCATTCAGTATTGTCCAATATTTGATGTACAGATATTCTGACCCCCCCCCCCCCCCCCCCCTCATTGATCGTGGACCCGGCAGCCACTGCGCAGCACCAAATCGACGTAGCTCAATCCCTCAAATTTTGGAACGCAAAACAGGGTAGCAGCAACTCCCATCTGTTAATGTATTTTGATCTAATAGTCGATTGATAGTCGATCAATTTCCTTTCCTTTTATTATATTTTAAGCAATATAAGTTACATCACTTTTTTATAATAAAGACCCGGTATTTGTATTATGGTTTCCATGTAGCCTCTTTTCCCCTGGCTGCTATTATGTCAAGCTTTCAGCTTACGATAGCTGGCCTCTGCATTTAAATTCATTTGTTATTGTTTACATGAATAGTATGTCTATATATCTACTTAACTACTATACAAT
This sequence comes from Lytechinus pictus, assembly GCF_037042905.1. NCBI lineage: Eukaryota > Metazoa > Echinodermata > Echinoidea > Temnopleuroida > Toxopneustidae > Lytechinus > Lytechinus pictus. The sequence continues at coordinate 3,169,855 of NC_087250.1, forward strand.
TGTCACCTTTGTAACTCGATCATTATGTATGTTTGATTTTATATCATTGTTATAAATTTGTAATTTAGATTTATTAATAAATGCAGAAATACCTGCTTTAAAAAAACTTTTTTTACTTTGATCTGATAGGCGATTGGTGCAAAAAATTGCCACTTATGCTCAGAAAAGGAAAAAAGCATGAAACTTGGCCCTATCATTCTTCACCTTATACTCATTATTTTCAGGGGTGGTGCCACAGTTTGTAAGACTTTCCTTAGCAACGGTTGCTAGGTAAAAAAAATACCCTGACAAAGGGCATTCCTAGGGCAGCTACACCCAGGAAACACATATCCCTTTGTTGTCACCCCGGAAATAAAACAAACCAATGTCATTAACTTACCAAGATGCCATCAAGACACAACCATGCCGGATGCCCCCCCAAAAAAAAAAAAAAAAAAAAATTATAATAATAATAATAATAATAATAATAAATTAATAAATGAAAAATAATGATAAATAAAATGAAACAAAAATAAAAATAAAAAATCAATCAATCAAAATAATAATAGCGCAAGACGGCGGGCGGCCACCAGCCGTCTTGCAAAGCTGCGCCGCTACAGAAATATCTAAGTTCCTAAGTTCAGCTGGACTGTCCATACATTCTAATTCAGTATTCAATTCCACTCTTTCAAAACTGAGCACGAAAAATACTAATATTAGATCCCAGACAGTTCAAACGTCTTACAACCATTCAGTTTGAATTATTTCACTACCACATTCCAAACACAGCCGGCCTGGTCCAGAAAACCGGCAACGAAAACTAACACATTCTGGAATGTAAAGAGTGCAAGAAGGCAAACGACCTTTTTACCAAAACAACCAAATCTCTATTTTCCATCCCGCTATAATATATATACTCAAGATCGCTTCCAGAAAACCTTCAAATATAGTAATGACAGTATTTATTTTTATATGTTTTAAATGCATATTCATTGTTGTAACATAAAAATCATAGGTGAGATCCGGTACGAGCAGTGGGCGGTAATATCAATATATTGAACTGAAAATATCAAATTTCTCGGGCACCAACACATCAACTTCAATGGGTGATTTTGAGTTTAGGGTTGACCATTAAGTGTTGGTATTAAGTCAATTCTTACATGATTATAACACCAAATATAGATTTAGATTTATTTTTTTCCGTAAAAAAAAATAATATAATCGAAGTAACAGTGTCAATACATGTTCAAAATAATACATACAGTTCTATGACATTTTATAAAAAAATATTTAAGATAAATTAACTGAACTTGCCAAGAAAAGCAGAGCTTGTAAAAAAGGCAAGTTCATAAACTTAGTTGCATAACATGAAAATGGTCCCGAAAAGTCACTCACTAGTTGTTGAGATGTCAATTATGTGATCTGGATCAGTTTTACAAAATCTGAAGATTGGAGCTAGGGGAAGCTATCCAAATTTCAACACCAACACAAAGGCCAACACCGGACTTGAAATCACCCCATGTAAACAGGGGTGAATAAATACGTACTGATAATGATATCATTTATCACATTTGGTGGTGACAGTGCAGGCCTATATCACGATATTTTTAGAAGACTGTTTCAGTGGTTTTAAGTGTGACATAAATTACTGAATTACAGTCGGACTAACCACGCATATTAATATGCTAGAGAGCCAATTTGCAGTGGTTGGTAGACTTTAATGGTGTCCCAACCCGTGTGTCTTTTTTTTTGTAACAAAACGAGAAAATAGAGAGTAAATATATGAAATGTATTGAATGAAATCTTAGGCGAGATAAGAATGGAAGAAGTTTTCAATTATCAGGAGTAAGTGTGCCTTAAGAAGATTTGTATGCCATCCCAGACCACAATACTAACTTCCCGAACCGTGGATAATAGCACACCGATGCGAATGAAATGTAAAATATTGCCTTAAAGTATTTTTTGAGCAGTTTTTCGAAATGTATTCAGAGATTATACAACATTAAACATTGTAAACAAAACAATTCACAATTGAAATACCGAGTACATTGTTTTACTAACTAAAGTTGTTTTAGGTGTTATATAAAATGGATCAAATTGTAAAGATAAGGGGAATACTGTTCTTTTGTTTTATTAACATAATTAATTTGATGAATGTCAACATTCCTTGGCGTATAATAAGTCAAACATTTTGAGGGCAGACATGGTATATGGGGCAACAATATAAGAAGGCTGCGAGCGAAGACAGCAACCAAAATTGGCAATCTTTTTAATCATATAAAAATGTAATTGTAATAGGTTTCGACAGAATATTCAGATAAGGATATCATATTACATCCTTTACCCTTTACTTTTCTTTCGTTTTTGCCTCGCCTGAACAACAGACGCGCCGCTTCTTCTTACGATAACGGCGGCGGCGGTGACGTCAACAATGAAATATTAACCAAGGTTAAGCATTTGAAATGTCATCATGACTTACGAAGTATATTGACCTATTTCATCAAATTTGGACATACATGCAAGTCTAGAGTATACGAGAATCACAAAGATCCTGCCTTAGAGATCACAAGATTAAGGTCAAAGATCGTTTTGATTCAATGAACTTTTACCATGTTTAGGGAATCAACATCGACATGTTTTTTTTTTAATAATTTTGAAATAATAATAATAATAACGTCATGTTTTACCCAGGGAAGCCACTTCAGTTCTGAAAACTTTTTCTACCAGCGGGCCCTACTGAACATGATAATATTATTATTATATTATTATAATTCCGGACTTAGCACGGCTACCTTGATCGGGCGCTTGAGCATTCGATGAATTTCTTCCTACCGGGTACCCATTCATCTCACCTGCGTCGAGTGCAGCACAGTGTGGATACATTTCTTGCTGAAGGAAAGCATGTCATGGCTAGGAATCGAACCCGCGACCCTCTATTTGAAAGGCGAGATTAAATGAAATGACTTTCAAAGTGTATAAGGAACGTTAGGATAATCAAGTATTACTGATTGTCTCGCACGGGTTTCAGGTCACATAATAAACGTCAAAGGTCATTTAGATTCAATGAAGTTAGTTTTTTTTAATTATCATATGAATGGTGTTATTTGTGAGTAATCTCCACGATATGTTCAATCTTTTCAAAGACAGCACTACCGTCATATTGAATGGCGCAATACAGACAAGACTGCCAGAGGCATTCCACTTGTCTCCTTGTTTTCTTGGTATTGAATTTTGGGGGGTATGGCTTTATCCCATCCCATATGTACTCCAGTGTCATCAGTAGATTTCACTTGAAATATGGGATAGACCCTTGTACAAACTACCCCCTCCCCAAAGATACCGGTGGCGAAGGAAACTAGAGAAATAACTGAAGGTGATTAATACCCCTCCGTTACCATGGTAATGCAGTTTCTACAAAATTTTTGTCTACTACGGGCGAGTGATCTTGCCATTCAAGACGCCAGCGTGCACTTTTACGGCGAAAACGGACGTAGTCACATTTCTTTTGACAAATCGATGAATCCCCTGGGTAGATCCCCGATAACATGTTTTTGCATGAGCGCACTCTATTATGCTTTTCAAATTGCATTTCCGTAACCCCATACTATCCTTAACACCGGACTATCCTTAACCCCATACTATTTGCTTAGCCGGGGTTAACGCCTTAACCCCGGACAATCTCACAACTTATAAATATTGATGATTTTACCATACAGAGTGCAATTTCGACTTCTGTGATTGGCTAATGCTTAGCCCCACTTTTGCTTAGCCCTGTTTCGTTTCACACTGCATCTCTTAGCATCGCAAGTAACCCTGCTTTTATTTTGCAGGGCCAGATAGTACCGTACTATTTACCGTGCTAGCCCACTTTGCTAAAACGTAGTGTGAAAACGAAGTAGGCTAAGGTTAACCCCGGGAAACTGGTGGGGCTAAGACCCCCCCCCCCCCTTAGCCCCACCAATTTCCTGGGGTTAAGGGAAAACGTGCAGTGTGAAAAGCATATATGTTCACAATATCGGGGTTCAAGGAATACTAGATCCACCCACGATCTAGCCCGATATCTCGTTCAGTGGCGTATATGTTTAATTATTTTATTTCCCAACGGTACTCTATCACTAATGTTAATAATTTCTGCTTTCACGTTTCAGTAGTAACAAGGTCAATAAGGTCTATTTTTGTTAATATAATAGTTAAGCTTAAGCACGAACATGTTGTATTAGTTTGAATAATATACCATGTTTGAGATATTGACTTTCTCAAACTTAATGTTCAGGCGCGCGTAATATTTTTTTTTCTTTTTCACACTGAGCCGGATTTCTCTTTGTCTTTCTTTCTTCCATACAAAAGCCCTGAAAAAGAAACCTTTTTTTTCCGGAGGGTCCATCACCCATGTACTCCAGTGTAATCAGTCAATTTCACTTGAAGTATGGGGTAGGCCCTCGTACAAACTACCCCTCTCCCGAAAGATGCGAAGGAAACTAGAGACATAACTGAAGGTGATTTATAGCTCTACCTATGCCATTACCATGGTAATGTAGTTTCTAAAACATTTAAAAATGAATATTGCATTCCTAAGATGAACATGTGTGCCAACTTCCATGAGCATTGCTTAAGAGCTGGGGAAGCTCTTTGATCCGCAATGAGTTTTCCTGGCTTTTCGGCCATAGTATGTAGTAACCATGGCAACACACTATCGGACAAATTCGAAAAGTGTATCTTTCATCTCCCTAGACTTATGTGTGTACTGAATTTTACGAGCATTGGTCATGAAGTGAAGAAGTAGTTCAATCAGCAGATGTTTACAGGTTTGCAGATTAATTGTTGTAATCGTCTGTTACCATGGCAACGTAGTTTCAAGAATAATTTTATAGTAGTTTTGAAGCTTTATATGCTAAATTGCTTCATAATCATTTATTAGCATTGGTTCATAGCCACCCTGTGTTATTGTTGCTAATGAAAATACGTTTTCTAGCAACCCTTACTATACTTATTATAGTTCATTTTAGCACCACCCCTGAAAACGTTCAGAATATTACTTTGATCATGTGTGCAAAGTTTCATGCTTTTATCACCGTCTGAACATTTTCTTTCACCTATCGGGGCTCGATCTCATTTTCTCCAAGTTGTAAGACGGACGCGGCTCTATATACCATCTTAACAAACACATCGGTCGGCCTCCAAATGCCTAAATTAGTACTTTAAGGATTAATGATATGACTATCGGCCTCAAAATGCCTAAATTAGTACTTTAATGATTAATGATATGACTATCGGCCTCCAAATGCCTAAATTAGTAAATGATTATTGATATGACTATGCTTTTCGAATCCATTATCTCTACCGTTTTTGTTTGGATTATAGTAACGCTTGGTAACCATTACTAGTGCTCTCATAATGATTAAAACACATATTTTAAGCTTGGTAGTGATCAACGTAATTGGTTTGCCACTGGTCGGCGACTGGCTTGCGACTGAGTGAGGGGAGATTAATCGCAAGGCAGTCATAAGCCTCGACACCGCATACCTTGCGATCCGATCTGCGACTCACGCATGCGCTTTTTGCTTTTTGGCATAGCAACTGAGAAAGTGCGCTTACTACTGCGTATGCGCGTTGTTTATCATAATACGCATCGTGCAACTCTGCTGTGTGATTGGCTGGAAGTTGGATTGAGCTTGCGATCCAGTCATAAGGATTCGACATGTCAAATCCTTACGATTTTCCTTGCGACTTGTCTCTGACCGGTCTGCGACGCTCAAGCTGACAAGAGCTGTGACGTCACATCTCCCCTCACTCAGTCGCAAGCCAGTCGGCGACCAGTCGGGTCGTAAGGTGTGCGGTGGCCTTAAGTAGCATTTCTCTTCCTTCCTTGTTTTTTTCGTCTTCAACTTCTCTTTCTTCTTCTCCTCCTTCTCCTCGTCCTTTTTTCTTCTTTTTCTTCTTCTTCTTCACCTCCTCCTCCTTCTTTTTCTTTTTTTCTTTTTTTTATTCTTCTTTTCTTCTTCTTCTTCTTTTTATTCCACTTATTCTTTATTTTCTTCTTGTACCATCTATATATAATTGTTTAAATAGTTACTCTGGATCTTTTTTTTTTCATGTAGAGGAACCTTCATCTATAATATTAAAACTGTGAGCCCCCACCCCCTCCCCCCCCGGTCAATCAAACATTTTTAATAGATCCCTTCTTAGTCCAATGAAAATCTTCCATACATTAAAAAGTAGTCAAGTACAAGTGTGTGTGTTTTTTTTTTTGGGGGGGTGGATTTGTGTTCTTGATGGGTTTCGAAGTAATTTCAGCTTGGTTGCCACCTTGTCAATTTCGGGCATTTTTATATTAGCGTAGTTAGCATGATCATGAAATAAGCATATTTCATACATGTAATATGCTATTAATCCTAAACCTGAAAGAGTGAAAACATAAGTAATATTATTTTTCTAAGGGTTCCTGTGACGAGATCTTATTTTTTCAAGTAAGACTGTCATCTGAATCAGTGTAAATAGCATAATAAGATTAATAGCATAAGTTAATTTTTTTTTTGGAATGGAACACCATGCTTTTATCGTAATTTGCTTAATTAGCATAATTCGCTAATTAACATCTGCGTTTAATATACAGGTATTTCTTTGTCATTTTATATCCAGAATGCCTGAAAACATAAATAATACAGCTTTTCTAAGGTCTTCTATGATGATAAAATCATCTAGAAACTTGTTTACCTTTTAAGCCAATGCAATTATCGTAATTGCTATAATTTGTAGAATGCAATAAGTATATGCAAGATGTGTATTTCTTTGTCAATGTATTTCCAGAAAGCCTGAAAATATGAATACAGCTCATTTAGGTTTTATTCGGTGATGAATTCATTTATGACACTGGTTTTTAATGTTATCCTTTTTAGTCGATGTAATTATTATAATTAATATAATTACCGCAATGCAATGATGAATATTTATGTGCAATAGGCCTAGATTTCTTTTTCGCTGTATTATCAAGATAGCTTGAAACATGTATAATACAACTCTTCTAAGGATCTCTATGACGATGAATTCATGTTTTTTGTGTGAAGAGAAATTCATTTGTGACACAAATTTCATTTCTAATTAAATTCATCATAGTAATTATAATTAACATAATGTACTAATTTGTATATATATACATTGAATATATGGTATATTTAGACTTATTTGCCACTGTATTGTCTAACAGCCTGAAAGAATGATTAATACAGCTCTTCTCGGGTTTTTGGTGACGATTTATTCATTAATTACAATAGTTTTCTTTTTTGACCAATGTTATCATTGCACATAGCAATATTTTCGTAATGAGCCTATATACTTTTACATATATGTATCTGTCACTGTGTGAAACAGAAAGCCCCAAAACTTTAAGAATATAACTACTCTAAGGGGTTTTTAATGGCGAGGTGTTTATTTATAATACTAGTATTCCATTTTAAACAATAAACCGATAAAATCAGGAAAAAAATCCCCGTCATAGATAACCCTATAAGAGCTGAATTATTTATGTTTCAGTCCTTCTATATAATAAAGTGGCAAATAAATCTACATATAATGCACGTTGGACTATATCAATTTAGCTCATGTTAAATACGCTGACTATGACAAATACACCCATAAAAGGGAAAACCAGTGTCATAAATGAAATCCTCGTCATACAAATAAACCTTCTAAGGGGCGATATATTATTCATTTGTTTAGGGTTTTTTCAGATAATATTCGAAAATTTTTCCATAGTGCATACAATATGTAAATTAGCTAATCATTCTAATTATGCTTATTATGATAAACTAATTCGTTAAAAATCAGTTTGCAAAAATAATTCCTCGTCATAGAAAACCATATTAGAGCTGTAAATTTATTGTTTTCAGTTGTTTTTTTATAATATATATTACACGTAGACATTACATGTTAATTAGTTCATTATGGTTATTATGCTAATTACAGCAAATGCATCATTTAGAAAAGGAAACTAGTGTCATAAATGAGATCATTGTGCATTCATTCATGTTTTTAGGTTTTCTAGGTAATACCAAAACAAAGAAAAATATATTCTTGCACAAGTATGTTAATTTTTGAATAATGCTAAGTTAGGCGTAAATTTCACTGAATATACAATCGGAAATCAGTATCATGAATTAATTCTGCGTCATAGAAAAACATAGAAGAGCTGTATTATCTTTGTTTTGGTGTTTTATGTATATACATTGATAAAAGACTCAATATATTACCCTTTTGCTGATTACCTCATTGTGCTAATTACGTTGAATACGACGAATGATTTTGCTTAAAAAATAAAATAAGGTCATTAATTATTTCCCCGTTACAGGAACCCTTTATAGGAAATTGGTATTATTTATAATTTCAGACTTTCGAGTTTCAATTAGCGGCATATTACATACATGTTTATTCCATGATTATGCTAATTTACAAACATGCCCAAGGTTGCAAAGGTGGCAAACAAGCTAAATTTACTTCAAGACCCATCTAGAACACAAATCAACCAAAACACCTTGTACTTAACAGCTTTACTAGGTAATCGAAATGGCTTATTTGGCTGTTTAATGGACTATCTTTCAGTATTACTTTATTAACTCTCCATCATTAACCTCCATTTCCAAAAAGAAATTCATTATACCAGTATATGCCCGGGTTTTGGAAAGACCATGTAGGCTTGGCTACCTCTATGCTAAGACCTACATTTTTTTTTTTTTAGGGGGGGGGTCAGCTCAGCCACATTTATCACTGTCATTTTTAACTCTGCAATTTGTTAGTCGTTACCGTGTATTGCTTTATTCACATGGAACCAAATGGGGCAACAACAAATCAAAAATGGTAAGGAAACAAAAGAGCGATAATAATAGAAACCAGAGTGACATCACTCAATTTTCGGAGTTCTGATAAGCCAAAATTATTGAATATGAAAGCTAGGTTTATAAAATCAATTAACCAGAGTTATCAGAAATCATGTAATATCGGTTGAAATGCACAGCTGTGACAACAGTGATAATAATGATAATAATACTAATTTAACGATTCTTAACTTAATAACATTTTGAAATTTTCAATATTACTTTGTTAACGTTACATCATAAAAAAATAATTAGAAAAAAAAAAAGAGAAGAAAGGGGGAGAAATATCAGTGAGAATAAAAACAGATTTTGTTCGTGTTACTCAGGTAGTTTCAAGCCCCCACCATACTAACATCATACTCTAACCATGCTTACCGGAAAGTTGATATATTAACAAGAAATTTACTCTGGATCTCATTATTCCAACATTCTTGCACAAAATGCATATATATCGCATGGCCTTACTTCATTGCCACTAATCATTTTATTGATTAGATGTTTACATCGTGTTTAAATTATGCCACACCTTTTATGCTGTGGGTTTCCGAAAAAACTGAGGAAGGGTACAGAGGAAGAAGAAGAAGAAGCTACGCCAGATAGTTAACTCTTTATGTTCCTTTATAATAATGATAATATAATAATATAGATATATTTACCCAGGGTAGCCACTTCAGTTTACCAGCGGGTCCTGCTATTATTACCCCGGCTTTAACTGAGTTGCCTAGGCGCTCAAGCATTCAAGGAATTTTTTCCTACCGGGTACCCATTCATCTTACCTGGATTTAGTGCAGCACAATGTGGATGAGGTTCTTGCTGAGGGAAATTACGCCATGGCTGGGATTCGAACCCACGACCCTCTGTTTCAAAGTCAGAAGACTAATCCACTGTGCCATAACGCTCCTTTCGTTTTCCCCTCATGATTACCATCAATCAGGTGTATTCGGTGGCCAAAAATGTGGAACAATACCAGAAAATGCTTGCCCTCACAGCATTTCCGAGCACACCGGGACCTTGGTGCAGCTTGTCCCGAAGTATCTAACTCGTGATCATCCTGAATATGAAGTCAGAACACCACCGGCGATGAGAGATAAAAACAACCTATACTGCGCACATCCAGGTAGGCCTGCTACTTTGACTGAGCATGAAACCCTTGGAATAGGTCAGCTTGTATGGTAATAGGAAATCAAAGAATAAGATCAAAGAAAGTTTGGGAACAATTGGACAAGCAATAAGAAAATCATGAGCATGATGAATTTCGAAATTACCTAATGCTACATGGAGATCCTCTTATTGCCAATGCGACCAAGGTTTGTGCAGTGAATACAACTACCAATATCCCTTTTTACACAAAAAATATACCACCAGACATCATTTTTGCCATTTCTGATGATAGTAAAATGCTCTTCATGACTTTTTTTGTTATAAAACCTCGATTAAATGTCCTCCCATTAATAAAAAAAAATAACACGTAATCTTTGTACTGACTTGATAAAAGCAAGATTTAAAAGTCATTGAGAAGTTTTATAATTATAACATCACACATGCTGGTTGCATTGCCAATGCGAGGATGTTCACATCATTAGCGATCTCAACACCTTAATGCTCATAACATTCTTATTATTCCTTATTTTTTTACTTTCCTTTGTTTCTTTTATCGAATGTTCTGCTGTCACACAAGCTACTTTGTTTTTAGGGTTTTCATTTTCCTTTCAGAACATCAATTTACGCACACGCATCCACTCTTAAACACACCCACATCCCCCGCACACGTACGATAAAAGCCACCATCACACATACACACACACACCCTAATCACCCCCCCCCCCCTCTCTCTCTCTCTCTCTCACACACACACATGCACCCCAGATCATATATTTTCTCATCTTCAAACAAATAGACATATCTTTCTTGCTGCCTTTCAAAACCCTTCTTTAATTTCTTCCCCCAGATTTTTGTATTTTCTATTCTTGTGGCCTATACTAGTTTGTGGAGAAAGTAGGCTTTACATGAGGAAAAAAAAAATTCACTCCAGAGAATGAAGAGCTAGTTTACTACTTACAGACTTTAATAGTGACTGCTCTTCGGAGTACTCGATTTCAAATTTGAATTACTCAATTAGCAATCCGGAGTGCAAACTTTTCCATATATATTGTTTTCTCGTAAACTTTTCAACTTGAAATTTGTACAGACCTAAGAAGAATTATCATTTCAAATAAGCTAATATACATTGTTTTTGCTTTCGAATACCTAAAACAATATGTTGGCTATATAAGGAAAACCCTCCCTGGCAACTTACTTTTGGATTGAGGGTTATTAGTTGCTCTTTGCTAATGCTGTGAGACTTCTCACAGCGTTGGGCATTTCGGCGCCTCTAAAATGCTGGTTAACGCTCTTTTCTTCATGTTCTTTTTAAAAGCTTGCTACTCAAGCCCGTGCCTAAACGGAGGAACGTGTACGGAGGATCTGCTTGGATATAGCTGCTCTTGTGTTGGACAATACAATGGGACACATTGCGAACATCCAGGTAGGTTTATTGCAGTGATCATTTCGTAGTTTTAGTTCATGCTCTGTACTCCCCATCATCATGACGTAGGCCTAACTCTATATGAAATACCTACTTAGTAGGACTTAACTCGAAAAGGGATAACTGTTATCTTATCCTTTTTTTATTGATAGTATGCCCTGACGGGTGGTTATACGCGACAACAAAGTGTTTCCAGGTACGTCATTCAGGGAACGTGAGTACTTACGAAAACGCTCGTGAAAAATGCGCTTCTCTTCCCCTTGTCACCTTGGGTAATGGGAAGACGACCGGTCCTTCCATGATTAACATTGAGAGCATCGAAGAGTTTTACAAAATAAGACCTCTCCTGGATGGGTATCTCCTCTGGAATCACTGCAAGAGATCGAATGGAGAGTGGAAATGCTACAGAAATCGACAAGGGGACTTAAGTTCCTATCGAAGTAAGCTTTCACAGTAATATTGATAATTATGATAATAAGAAGAACAAGAAGAATAAATTAAAATTACTAATCTACTATAATAGCATAACCGTGTGCTACAAAATAAATAATATACTTTAAAGAGTATTACTGAGAAGATAAAAAGTCTTAAGCGGGGTCTTAAGATGATTTATATTCATATTAATTGTTGGCAATTACCTTAAAGAGCGTTCGAATGTGTTCCATCATTTTGGAGCCTAATATGGAAATGCCTACCACCAAGGGGATGTTCTGTTCTTCCTGAGGGAATTCTCAAGAGTGTGCTATAATTTGAAATCCGAAATAGATTTGTATCCAAACCAAAAGACTTTTTATCAAGCGTCTTTTCATTTCGGTTACAGCGCGCTGCTCACACACACTAGTCCATGCAATCCATTGCTGTATTAACACACACACGAAATATATAATGTATATACTTAGATAACAGCTAACACAAATCATGCCTCCATTAATTGATGTTTAAAACAATACACGACTTCCAATTTCCAATATGTGCAACTTTGATTTTTTTTTTTCACACCGAACTTTCAACAGAGTTACGTACAGTTGCGTAGCGACCACGCCAAACCCGGCTGAGTAGGCTACTCATGACAAAATCGGGCAAGGTCTGCGTGAGGAAGAGTTCCGTACATTTGTGTAGCGGATACGTATGTTTTGCGTACATGTATAGCAAGGAGAAGCGTGGCGTAGAGCTGCGTTAATATTGTGCAAGCAGCTATCACCTCTTGCATCTTGAGTATACAGGGTGCCTCAGAAAATAATGTTGCGAGTGAAAACCACCTTTTTTTTGTTATTGGAGATATATAACTATTAAAAAGGGCGTTTTTGTGATGTGCTGCTTTATATATTACAATAAACATCATATCTTTAGTTCTCAAATAATATCGGATTATCTAGTGTAAACAAGAAAAGATAGCAGGCATCATTGTCCAACTTTCATAGGGGGTGTAGTAAAAGTGGCACGATTGTGATTTTACCCGTTTTGTAATCAAATACACAAACTGAAGATTGAAGCAAGCAAACAGAACAAACTAATGGTATTCAACAGCTAAGAATATGCTCTTAAATGGTATGCATCATATCACAAGAGAATTTTCTAATTTCCAAAGAGGGCGGTTTTCACTTGCAAAATTGATTATTTTAAAGGCTCACTTTTGAAGTGTAACAATATTTGCAATATAAAGCAAACTACATAATATGTTTGTTTTTTTAACTACGTTTCATTTGTTTATGAACCAAGTTGTTGAATGATTATACAATAGTAATTACTCGAAATTATGTCATATCGATGACTGCAATGTAATGCCATAAAAAAGGGATAACATTGTATTGCGCTTATCTATAATGCTGCTACGACACTTGTACGAGTTTGGGGGCCCGAATATTTTACAAGTCTACGCATCGAACCCATACCACTTCGGTCCATGTCGATAAGTGTGCGGGCCAGTGTGGAACAACGCATGAAGTGTAGGGCCAAATCTTAAAAAAAAAATATAAATCCTGGCACGACACATATTGGGAATTGTTTACGTGAAATGTTCGTAAACTGTGCCCAATCTAGTTGGTCCAAGTCGTGTCATACCACGAGGGGTATGCATTTAACGACTAGTTCACGACTAGTACACGATTATTCACGAAAACCTCACGAATAGTTCACGACTATCTTACGAATATGTTAATCTCGGAGTTGTTCGCCTGCGATTCTTTAATTGCAGGCGAATGCTTAGTTTTGCTATAACGAACGGCCATTCACAAATCATCATGGAGTCCAATTTTAGACTCCAATAAATGATTAAGATGCGCACGAAGTGACTGTGCGTGAACTAATCGTAAAAACTGTGTGAACATATTGTGCTTATGCTTAACCCTGTCATTAATATATCGTGAATTAGTCGGGACTATGGCACGAACCATTTATGTGCTTCGTCACGAATTGGCACGATGGGAACCGAAGATCGTGCAAGTATCGTAGCAGAATTTATTTATTCATAACTCTTTTATTAGCAGGATGGCTCAATCAGTAATTGATATACTGTTGTCCTTGGAGGCCCTACAACAAAAATACAAACATAACAAACATGGTGTAAAAAGTGTACAATGTAAGTAAAAACAAATGTAAAGAAAAGAACAACACAAAGGGCCAGTTTATAAATTAAGACTATTATAACGCCAAAATGAAATACTAAATGAGGATTCGGATTGGGCATTTCTTAAAAATTAGGTAGATTGTTCCAAATGAATGCACCTGCAGAAGAAAAACTTTGCCCATTTCCGTTCGAACTCTGGGCAAAATCAAACCTGTCCTTTGTGCACTACGAGTACGAATACTATGTACAGTTTCAGATTCGCTAAAGATAAATAGGCTGGATATTGAATAAGGAGAATAAGTTCGACGAAAATGAAATGTTTATTGAAAAATAGTTCTATTCCATATCGATTAAGAGTTATGTGGAACGAATCAATTCTAGTAGATGTCCAATAGAGTTCAAGAGTGTAAGAGGTTGCGCACGGTCAGCTTATAGTTAAGTAAAGTAACGTAGCCGCTACTCAACACTACTAACTTTAAAGGACAAGTCCACTCCAACAAAAAGCTGATTTAAATAGAAAGAGACAAATCAAACAAGCATAACACTGAAAATTTCATCAAAATCGGGTGTAAAATAAAAAAGTTATAATATTTTAAAGTTTCGCCTAATTTTTCAAAACAGTTATATGCACATCATGTTCGGTATGCAAATGAGGGAACCGATGACATCACCCATTCACTATTTCTTTTGTATTTTATTATATGAAATAGGAAATATTTTGATTTTCTCGTCATTGTCATGTGAAACAAAGTTTCATTCCTCCCTGAACACGTGGAATTCCATTATTTTAATATTTTGTGGTTCAAGCAAGGGGGTCCTAATGGTCAAATTCGTAAAAATTGAAATATTGTATAATTCAAACAATAAAAATAAAAGAAATAGTGAGTGAGTGAGTGACATCATCAACTCTCTCATATGCATATCACTGAGTTGAGCATAGAACTGTTTTGTGAAAAATAAGCGAAACTTTAAAATGTCATAACTTTCTTTTTTTACATCCGATTTTGATGAAGTTTTCATCGTTATTCATGTTTGATTTTTCTCTATTTATTTAAATCAACTTTTTCTGGGGTGGACTTGACCTTTAAACAACTCTTATACGAAATTCCAATTGATTCCTTACCTGAGTGACTCTCAATGGACATGATCAGTTTGAACTGCTCTTTAGTTGGGTATGTTAATGAAAGCGAGTCTGAAAATGATATTATTCATCATTAACTGATCATTTGCATTCATTTTACTTATTTTACCAAATTTTGAGATTTTAGAATATGTACATCTTGTCTCCCGAATCGATTAGTTCAGTCATGCATGGTGTCATTGGTATATTAAGTAAGGTATCAATAAAAAGATAAGGGGATATTTCAATGTAAATAAGCCAGTTCACGGTTAGCTCATGATCAACTTTTCTCCAATGACCTTTGTGATTTTTCATTAGGATAAGCACTATCATTTTCAAATGTAGATGTTGCGTAAGCTTTACTGGTAGAGTATTCAAATTCTAAGAACAAAAGGCATTGTATAGACCAGGTGACTAGAATAGTACATCAGGGATAAAGTTTGGAAATCTGTTTTATTGTCTGCCTTTGGCACATTTGACTATTGTTTAGGCTACTGTCAAATACCAGTGATTATGAAGGCTCTATTTATTACTCTTCAGCTTGGATGTGATAAATATTTTGAAAGGAATACATGAATAATCATCAAATCACAAATGCCTATGTCAGTGAATTTGAAAGCCACCTTCATGGTTGTCTCCAATGACCTTTTTCTGCTCGTGCGCAGTTTACAACCGTGAACAGGCTTATTGTAATTATCTTTTTTATATTAGCCGTTATTTTGGTACGCAGTCTATCAGTCAAAGATGGAGACTAAAGACATTACATAGTCATCAACTCAGTAGAAATGTGATGTGGCTATTTAGTGTTATGCACAATAAATTTGTAGTATTAAATTGTGTGTACATAGAGGTCGTTTTACCCCGGTGATAGTCCAACACCAATCGACGCTATTACAACATCGTTGGTTATCACTTTAACACTCTTTGGTCTTATGTTTAAAATCTCCGGAGTAATGAGTACACCCAATGTTGTTTAACCCTTTTACTAAATAAATCCTTTTTTTTACAATTAACATTGTCTTTGATAATATATGAGCGTGCTTTCTTGCAGACTGGGGCGAGAACCAACCGGGCACTATTCCTGGCGAGGATTGCGGTATTATCTACCTGTCTAATGGTGAGATGCATGACTTCCCCTGTAATCAGCCAGCAGCCGCCGTGTGTCAAGTCATCATATAGTGGACAAAGGAGATGCAGTTCTAAGCCCAATGAAGCTGGCCATCGTCTTTTTTAACGATAACCAAGCTAAGCCCGAATAGACCAGTTCGTAGTTACTTCACGGACAATTTTGGTCAAATGACCTTTCATTTCTGTCATTATGATAGGCAGATTTCAAAGCAAGATATTACGTAAGCTTGCCTTACATAGCAGGATGAAGAAATTGAATAGACCAGGTGACTAGAATAGCACACCAATAAACACTTTATGAAGGTATTTGTTGCATTCCTACTTTGAATGCATATCATAACATGTTGCACAATGTACTTGGCAAACTGTGAAAACCAGTCGTTCGTGGACGCGTTGTTGTTTTTTGTGGATGTAAATGAAAACCACAATTCAAAAGAATATATGAATAATCAAGACATCAAAGTTGGTGCTTATCTCATTAGATTTTAAACCACCATGTCACTTTAGTACAAATGACCTTCCTCTGATCATGCGTAGAATCTTTTGATCATGCGCAGAAAGGAACTACGAACTGGCTTATTCTACGGAAATCACGGTATGATAGGGTTTATTTAGTCAGAGTTCGCCTCATGAATATTCATGGCCAAAGGATATAGCGTAATTTCGACGATCAGCTTGACTGGTGTGGCGTGATCAGTAAGACGA
The DNA here is from genome assembly GCF_037042905.1 of Lytechinus pictus. NCBI lineage: Eukaryota > Metazoa > Echinodermata > Echinoidea > Temnopleuroida > Toxopneustidae > Lytechinus > Lytechinus pictus. The sequence continues at coordinate 3,186,744 of NC_087250.1, forward strand.
TGCGTTATTGCGAGTTCACTGCAATCAAGACTGGTGACAGAGGTTAGAACCTCGCCTTGAATGTTTATAAACATTTTCTTTAATTAAATTGAGGCAAGACTCGAAAAGATTACAATTCCAAGACTTGAAGCCTCCAAAACAAATTTTCGGACCCGCTTTGTTACGGAAAGATGACACAGCCCGCCAGGCATAAGAGGGTTTTCGGAAGCGACGCGGAACAAATTCAGGAACTCAGAAAATATATTGAATATACCCGCTATATGGAAATAAACAACTGGGAGGTCTTTGTGAAAACTTGGCGAACCAGAAGAGCAGTTTCGTCCTTGGTTTGGGGGATTGATTTGAGCGCAGAATTACAGCGGTATCACCAGTTAACTCATCTTTATTCAACGCCAGTGATCTTGCTATCTTTGTGGACATATTACCTGCATATTGATCTTTATCATAACTTTTTAGTGCTTGATATTTTGATTTATACCTCGGTCATATTTGCTCTACGGCGGCCGTACGGCGAGTTGAAAACAGTCGTTTTAACATTTGTTGTACCAGCTACATTATAGGTACATGCAGGGCCCATAAAAATGGATAAAACGGCTGTTTTCGAATCGCCGTACGTCCGCCGTAAGGCAAATGTGACCGAGGTATTACTGTGATAACCCTGCCGTGTAACTATACAATTGCAACATAGAAAATAGATATTTGTTTGGTTTGGTAAAAAAGTACGTTTGTCTTCTTGCACTATATACATTCCATAATGTGTTAGTTTAGTTGCCGGTTTTCTGGGTCAGGCCGCTGTGTTTGAAATGTTTCAGTGAAGGATTTCAAATTGAATGGTTGATAGGCGTTTTGGCTGTCTGGGATTTAGAATTGGTATTTATCGGGACTCAATTTATTTGGAAGAGTAGAATTGAATACTGAATTAGAATTTATGTACAGTCCAAATGAATTTAAATATTTTTTTTCTATTCTGCTTCTGATTTCCTGTTCTCCGACTCGCTCGCATTCTTTAGCGACGAGATGGGGTAGGGAGAAAGTGAACATGTGGGAGAGATAATTGAGGTCTGAGACACGATAGTTGTAGAACGAGATAATTTAGTAAGAGAGTAGATGAGAGAGTTGTAGTTGGAGTGGTTAAATGTGAGAGTCGCAGAGGGGTAAATTTGATCGAGAGAGCAGTTGGGGGAGTGGTGAAGAGAGAGTTACGTAAGAGGGAAGAATAATGGAAAACCGAAGAATCAGAGTACGCACATTAATTAGTTTTATACACAGGTGGATTGATTTGGCGCATTGCACCAAAAATGAGAGGACCGATTTGGGAAGGGTTTTCTCGCCACGTGGTGTTTGAGCCGAGAAGGATAAAAAGGGCATGTGCTAAGTCGGGCGGGGTAGTTCTTTTCGTTCACGATACGTTTTGCTGCCGGTAGCCATGTCGGTTTAGTTTGCTGATAATCCTAATTTAGATTGCCAGTATTGTATTGTGGATCGGATTTTTTTTTGGTTACAAGTAAAACATAAAAATCTTTTGATTTCATGTTCTTTAAATTTACAATATCTCCTCCACTAATTTCAAAAAGATATTCTGGAAACTTTGAAGATAAGGTGTCACAGTTGTCAGTCCATTCAGCTGGGACAGTTCTTTTTAGCTTTGAATATTCAAACTCGACTAAAAGTGATTTACATGCTACTATTTCAAAAATTTCTTCGGAAGGTTTCCAGGCATGATTACGTAATAATTTGTGAACATAAAAGATATTGTGGTCGGACCATCTGTTGAAATATAGAAGGTTTCTTTCAAATCTTATATGACTGTTAAACCATAAAAGTTCGTGTTTTATACTATTAATATTGTGATATTCAGTAAATCGTATGTCATACCAAGAGCATAATAGATCTGTATAAAAGGATGGAATTTGCTTTTTTATACAAACAATTAACATATCTTTTTTCGAACAATTGAAACGGAGACACAAGGGCATCGGTCCTATCTTTGCTGTCCAAAATTTAAACAAGTACATTCATGGTTGATCATCGTATTTTAAATATTTTGAAATCTATGAAAGTTTTAATGAAGATAATTTTGAAATTAAGTTTATCATATCTAATCCTCCTTTATGAAATGAATTAATACAAACATTTCGTTTTATCGTTACTTTCTCGAGCCCCAAATAAACGTATACATCATTTTCTCTAATTCACGTGCCGGGTTGTTTGGCACGTGTATTACAGTTGCAGGGTAAACAATTTGTGATATTATCAAAGATTTAAGTATCACTATTTTGCCATATATAGTTAAATTTCTAATTTTCCGGATGTTCATTATAGATTGAATTTTAACTAATTTTGTATCCAAAGTCATTCTTTCTTTTTTACGTTTATCTGTACCTACAAAAATACCAAGGTATTTCACTGGATCATTTGTTGCAGGGTAAACAATTTGTGATATTATCAAAGATTTAAGTATTACTATTTTGCCATATATAGTTATATTTCTCATTTTCCAGATGTTCATTATAGATTGAATTTTTACTAAGTTTGTATCCAAATTCATTCTTTCTTTTTTACGTTTATCTGTACCTACAAAAATACCAAGGTATTTCACTGGATCATTTGTCCATTGTATATCTCTTAATGTTTCATCCTGAGGGAAGATGGACATTGCATGAGTTTTTGTTATATTAAGATTAGGGCCTGCAATTTCTCCAATTTGCCTTATATCTTTTATCGCAATATTCCAAGAATTAACATAACTCACAAAATTACTGCATCATCAGCAAGCTGTTATATTTTGATTTCTTTTTCTGAACACTGGGTTCCATTTTCTCCTGGAATAATGATTATTTCAATGTTATCGTTTTGTTTTATTTTCCTTGCCATAACATGAGCAATTAATAAAAACAGTAAGACTGAGAGTGGGCAGCCTTGTCTTACACCTTGTTCTATTTTGAAATTTTGTGACATCCAACCGTTATTAATCACTCTTCCGGAAGCATCATTATACAAAACTAACAATAATAAGTGAATTTTGTTATTTGTTGTGTTATATTTTTTTGAGGGGCCCACATTGTACAAGCATTGCTTTTTAGTGGGTCCCTCCATTTCCATCTTAATTTAATTTCTATTGAAAAATAGTATACATATTTAAAACCTACAATGTGTTAGCCAAATTGTCTAAGTGTTTTTTTTTCTTCACAACATATGTATTATAATTTTTTTGTTTGCAACGGATCCAAATATTTATGTTTATATATGGTATACAATTTGTTTTTGTTTGATGGAAGTAAATAAATAAATTTGAATTTGAATTTGAATGAGGGTCTGTTGTATCATACACACTTAGGTTTATTAAAATTTTGTCCACCCAGATTATTGCTTCAAAGATCATCATTTTGTTACTCGGGTGACATACACATATTTGAGACAATTACGAGCTCATTTCAATAAAATCAGAAAAAGGGGAAAGAGCTAGAATTCTCAAATAGCGGCGCGCGCGCCACTTGTGGCCCACCGAGCCTTGCGGAGTGGCGCGTGGAACGGTGGAAGCCAGTATGAGAAAAATTGGGAAAATATGTATGTAGAATTGATGTTAATTTAACACAAAGGGAAAAACAAGTCAGTAATATTTTAAACTTAAGTCTTTATTGATTTTATTTTTATTTTTTAACAATATGGTTTTTATATGCTTGGTGTATGGATTTATGTGCGACTGTCAATAGTATGTGCATCACGATAGAGGAATACAACTTATCTCTATGACCATAAGTAAAACTGATATCCCCGTCAGATATCTATCATGTTTTCAACTATTTCTGCGGCTAGTAATTTCGCATTTACAGATCATGAACTGATAATTGATGGAATTGCTCATATGCAGCATTGAGAAATGATGACAATAAATCCATGATTTAACACTCTTATACTTGGCAAGCCATGCTTTTAATCAACAACTTAGACTCCTGGCAAAGCACGTCAAATCGGAAATTGTGGTGAGATATATTCAGTTATGAAATAAAGTTCTTAATTTGCATATTACTGTGGCATTACGAAAAAGTAAATCGGGTAAGTTTTAACCATCAAATAATTTTCACAGAAGTAAGGAGTTTTAGACATATTGAAAAATCGGAAACTTTGTTTCCGAACCCGATTATTTAAAAATCCAAGGCTGCGAAAGAGAAACGCCGCAAGGTATTGCCTGCTGTGTTGTGTGCATGCCATCGTGAACTAGCGGTATCATTGGTATGTTGTGAAACGTCACTTATCATTTGAAAAATGATAAATTGTGTAGTTTGTTTGCATTTTGGTTTCTTGTATTGACATTAGTTAGATCCCCTCTTGGCCATTTGAAATCATATTCCAAAGCTTCAAGGGGCTCCGCCCCCTCGAGCCCACCAGGGGCCCCTCAGCAATATTTCGCTCGATAGCGCTAGTTGAGCAGTACAGATTCTCAACAAGAAATGTGGAGCTGCAACAAAAGTAATTGAGCATGACTGCTAGAGGATATGGCATCATTGTTCCATTTATCGCATGTTCATGGCCACATGCTGCTCAGTAATATCATTTGCAAAATACAGTGTGAAATTGTTGATATTCAATATTTTTTTTTTCTTCATTTTTCATTACAAAAGTCTGGACAAGAAAATACATGATTTTATTTTGTAAATTTGAACAGAATTTGTGCAAAAAAGATAGAATTCATATATAAACATACCCGGGAAGAGTACAAGCAATTAATCATTAAACTTGAAGTATTTTGATGGAAAATTATTTCTTTTCAGGAACATCTGCTACATAGATTGAAAATTGTTGACAATTTAGAGAACTTAAGCTTTGATCATTTCGCTCTTTTATCATGTCTATGTCAGAATGCAAATTGATTGAGTAGTTTACAAACTGAAAACATGAGGCATATGCAGATTCCAGTCTAGTCTAGCCATGTATTTTTTTTATCATTCCGTGTACAATAATCTGGTTGGAATTATAATACAAGCAATGGTGTAGTTCTGTAATGCACGTTACATAGCCTGCATAGTCACGACAGCACAACAACAATATTGAAATTCTGACTTGAGCCGATAGCACAGTCATACCACTACAAACCCTTGCACTTTTTGCAGCAGTTCAGAACATTGTTACATGTGCTGTTATCGTAATAATCTTTAGATTCTATTAATAAACGTGATTAAATTTGTAGCTGATATGATACAGTTGCATAATACTGAAGTAATGTATTGTGATTCGTCATCATAATATGATGTAAATGTAACCTGCCGGCTACACCCCATTCGGTTGCGAGGCCTGGATCTTATGTCATGTTTTGTTAGACATAATCATTAACAAAGACAGTGGCGTACAGATTAGGGGTGGGCTTGGGGCGCTCCACCCCCCACCCCCCCCCCACAAAAAAGGTAACTAAAAAAAATAATTAATAAGTAAAAAATCAAGACTAAGCATAAAAAATAAAACGATAAGAGAAATTGTTAAATATTAAGAGAAATCTCGTCCAGCTACTCTTTTGTTATTTTATCAGTGTAGCTTTAGGGTCGCACGGGCCTAATCAAACTGGCAGGCCATAGATAATCATTCGAGCCAACCCATTGCTAAATTTTTAAATTTGATATCGCTGATTGACAAAAATGAATGAATATGACTGACAATCTAACACTGATGCTAGGGAGGGTACCTACTTAACTTACTTTTTCCAAATTGGAAAGATATATCACCACTATGGAACTATATTTTTACTGGCGGAAGAATTAGGGTCATTTTACTCTCTCAAGTGATGAATTTGGTCCCGGCAGGTGTAGTCTTCATAAATGCTGATTTATTTTTAAAATGAGCCGGTCGAGGTACCCTTTTCTGGTCAGATATGGAATGTCAGACATTTATCCTATCCACTGGTAGTAAACATTCAACCCTCAAATTTCCTCCTTATTTTTTTTTAATTCTTTTTAAGTGCAAATTTAACACACGAGTCTATGGGAAATGAATTAGAACTGTGAGCCCTATAGCAAAACTATAGGCCTATTACAAGGAAAATTCCCTAGTGGATGAAACACCAGCCCAAACTCTTCAGTAGCAAATTATTTTCAATAGTATGCATGTTTCAGCTATCAAGAGTTCCAAAAACTGAACATAATGTTTATGTGCAAGGTTACAGAGGGGGTATATCAGGTAACAAATTGTGATTAGTAGATCATCTGTGTTTGTATACCGAGGCTAGGCTGTTTTGTAGGCTATCGTTAGTCTCTGCGTTGCATGTTTTCGTGTGTTCTTGTATACCAACGAGCACTGCTGTATTCGTGTATAAAACCCATTACAGGATACTAAACATTGGATAGGCTTTGATCAATTGCAATTGTGAAATTGGTTCATGTCAAAGGGATGGAGAACAGAGAATTTTAGAATTTGGTTGAATAGTGGTGGATTCAAGAAGGAGGGGGGCATAGAGAAAAGCATGGTAAGTAAGTCTGGGGGGTGGCTGAGAATGAGTGCTACTGCTATCTTGTTCTAACTTTTACTTATTTCTAGCTAGACTAGCCCCAATTCCTTTAGAATACAAGCCATCTAACACCCCTCTCTCCCTCTCTATCTCTCTTACACCCCTTGTCATAGGAAGATATGAATGTATAGTATGCTTGTATGTTAATTATCATTTCTTTTTATTGTTATCTCATTTAACTCATGTGAATCTGGTATTTATAATTGTGGGCAGTTCTTGCATCCAGATATGCACACTATGCATATCTACAATTTTGCATTATAGGATGTTGGGCCCTACATTGCATCCATTGTTGAGCTACACATAGGCAGGTAGGATGTGTGTAAATCCGTAGGGCACTAGACATTAGGAGTAACATTAAAATTGGTCATTACATAACACATATGTATATTTCTTGCATTTCTTTCTGATAAAGTGAGTGTACAGATGTTAAAGAAAAGCCAGGAAGGTAAATTAAAAAAAATAACTTCATGGGCCATATAATACAGGTCGCACGGGCCTAATCACAACTGGCAGGCCATAGATATTAAATCGAGCCAACCCATTGCTCAATTTTTAAATTTGATATATTTTTTTTCATTTTTCATAACAAAAGTCTGGACAAGAAAATACATGATTTTATTTTGTAAATTTGAACAGAATTTGTGCAAAAAAGATAGAATTCATATATAAACATACCCGGGAAGAGTACAAGCAATTAATCATTAAACTTGAAGTATTTTGATGAAAAATAATTTCTTTTCAGGAACATCTGCTACATAGATTGAAAATTGTTGACAATTTAGAGAACTTAAGCTTTGATCATTTCGCTCTTTTATCATGTCTATGTCAGAAAGCAAATTGATTGAGTTGTTTACAAACTGAAAACATAAGGCATATGCAGATTCCAGTCTAGTCTAGGCATGTATTTTTTTAACATTCCGTGTGCAATAATCTGGTTGGAATAATAATACAAGCAATGGTGTAGTTCTGTAATGCACGTTACATGGCCTGCATAGTCACGACAGCACAACAACAATATTGAAATTCTGACTTGGGCCGATAGCACAGTCATACCACTACAGACCCTTGCACTTTTGCAGCAGTTCAGAACATTGTTACATGTGCTGTTATCGCAATCATCTTTAGATTCTATTAATAAACGTGATTAAATTTGTAGCTGATATGATACAGTTGCATAATACTGAAGTAATGTATTGTGATTCGTCATCATAATATGATGTCAATGTAACCTGCCGGCTACACCCCATTCAGTTGCGAGGCCTGGATTTTATGTCATGTTTTGTTAGACATAATCGTTAACAAAGACAGTGGCGTACAGATTAGGGGTGGGCTTGGGGCGCTCCACCCCCCCCCCCCCACAAAAAATGTAAATAAATAAATAAAAAAACAAATAAATAAATAAATAAAAAATCCAGACTAAGCATAAAAAATAAACCGAAAAGAGAAATGATTAAATATTAAGAGAAATCTCGTCCAGCTACCCAAATGTTATTTTATCAGTGTAGCTATAGAACAAACAAAGAGAAGAAAAAATTTCTTCAACAAATTCTTGTCACCACGCCTAAGAGCTATGAGATGGTCGTGGCCAGTCCAGATGACGTCAGAGGTTTGTTGCGCACGCTATCAAGACAAAGTTCGTACAGGTACTCAAATATAATTATTTCAATATAGCTAAAAAGAAAACAAGTAGCCTTTTCGTCCTTCAAAACATTCTCGTGACCACACACTTTGCATTGAGTATTATCATCAACATTGTATTGCTTACACTGATATAATCATAACTCCGTTTGCTTGATTGATTTGTACTATGTTGAACGTGAGCCATAAACCTGTGCTATTCGCCTGCGCAGACCACACCCACCCAGGTCTTACATGGGCGTAACAGCACTCCTAATAATCTCAACATTAACATTTTTATTCCACGGGCTAATATCACCAAGGCCATTATAATTCATATTTGGATATTGTAGTCTGCGATATCAATTCCTAATCATTGTTCTGTTCGTTTCGATCGAAGTCGGCTGTCTTTTTTTCAAAGATGACTTCCTTTCTGAGACTTGTTCTTTACTGTTATGCTATTGGCATGGTTGCTGCCCAAGGTCTTGGAGGTAAGCTCTGGTGCTCGTTTCATCAAACTTTTTTATGGTAACAAATTTGCAATAAAAGTGTCAGGTGATGTGGATTGGAAATAAAAAGGAAATAATCAACTTTAAATGTACCATTGATACTCGTTTACGCGCATTATATTTTAAGATATTTTATAGTACAGTCTTGCCTTCAACAATTCTTATTCCAAGATACACCCCTTCGTGTCTTTTGTAACAAAGACATTCAAACGGCCTTTCATGTTCTTTTTTTTGTATGCCTTAAAGTAAATCCAATTTTGGATGAAATTATTTATCTTATTAATCAAAATGAAAACCTGAATATTGCACCTTTCTTTTTTAGAAAATGTTTGGTATACTGTAACGTGATAAGTTTTTAACTTATAAGTATATCTCTCCTGTTGAAAAAATACATAATTTCAAAATAAACCCTATGGTATCGATGGTTATTATTGGATTTACTTTTCAGCAACACGTACTCTCATCCCCCCCCCCCCCCCCCCCCCCCCCCCCGCCGTGCGCGAAATTATTTTTCCCACATGAGTAACGGACCCCAATATGAATATTCATGACTTGCGTCTTCGAAATGAGAGTACGCATGGGCGTGGGCTTTTCTTTACAAAATTATGGTCATTCGCGTTGCATCCATGAATGAATCATCATCCTCAAATGCCTGCACCCTTCTAACGTTATATGCCTTAGGCTTAGATCTATATTTAGATCCAATTATTAAAGGACAAGTCCACCCCAACAAAAAGTTGATTTGAATTTGAATAATAAGAGAAAAATCCAACAAGCATAAGACAGAAAATTTCATCAAAATCGGATATAAAATATAAAGATAGTTATGACATTTTTAAATTTCGCTTAATTTCACAAGACAGTTATATGCACATCCTGGTTGGTATGCAAATGAGGTAAATGATGACATCACTAACTAACTCTCTATTTATTTTGTATTTTATTATATGAAATATTTTAGTTTTCTCCTAATTGTCCTGTAAAACCTAGTTTTATTCCTCCCTGAACATGTGGTATTACCATTCTTACAACATTTTATGGTAATGTTCAGTTTGCCCTTTATGCCAAATCAGTAAAACTTGAAATAGGCTATTGTTTAATTCAAACAATGCAAAACAAAAGAAATGGTGAGTGACGGACATCATTGGATCTCTCATTTGCATGTCACTGAGTTGTGCATACAACTGTTTTTTTAACAATAAGCGAAACTTTAAAATGTCATAACTTTATTATTTTACTTCCGATTTCAATGAAATTTTCAGCTCTATACTTGTTTGTATTTTCTCTATTGATTCAAATGAACATTTTCATGAGGTGGGCTTGGCCTCTAAACACTTATCCAATTGCGATTAATGACAAGAAAAATTGCTCTGAGGCTAGGCCATTGCGAGCGTAGGCTAGGGCATTAACTTCATCGCGTTAGTTTAACGTAGGTAAACGTAAAGTTCGGACTTAAAGATAAATACCAGTTGTGGTAACGATCTCAAATGAGCTCAAACAGAATCCAATGAAATTACCATCTAATTGTTTTATTTATGCAACAAAGATAGACAAACACTCCAGTATTGTAGAGATTTAAATCATGAATATTTAAAATCTGTAATTATAATATACAATAATAATAATAATAGCCAATTTTTATAAAGCGCTTTTCCCAGAATGGCTCAAAGCGCGTTACAGCATATTATTACCCCGAGCATTGGATTCATTTCAATCCCACACGAAAAGTCCACAATTTCCACTCCCTGGGGAGCATTCCTTGCATTCATCGCAGCCTCATTATGGCGCTGGCAAAATCAAACATACAATATCTTTCGCATCCTACCGGGTGTCCGTTTAGCACCTGGATTGAGAGTGGCAAAGTGTGGATTAACGCCTTGCCAAAGGACGCTAGACCGCGGTGGGATTCGAACACACGACCCTCTGTTTACAAGGCAAAGTCAGAACCACTACACCACGGCTCTTCCACAATTGAGAAAATAGGTGATTTCGAGTGAGCAAGATAAAAGTACTTTGTAATGATACGGACAGCCTTTTTCTGCAATAAGAGAAGTCTGTTTATTTATGAGGTATTTAAATTAAATAAGGTAATAGAACTATACATAGTCATCAATATGAATTTTGGCAAGAATCGTAATATTTTGATAATACCAACTCCTTTGGAAACATTGTTACAGATGACACGAATGTGTTCATGCCATGTTAATTTGTTATCTATTGTCACCCCTAAAAATGTTTAATGAAGATACCAATGAAATATTTTTATTCCCCATATTTATGCCAAATTGTGTGTGTAGATACTTATTCGTAAATATCATGAAATTATTATTTTTTTATTAAGTACTAGTTTATTTTACAGACAACCATTTATATTAAAGTACCAATTAATGATTGAACTTATTGTTTAGTAATTGTGGGTTTGTACCTGACATGAAAAACTGGTATCATCTGAGCTTACAAAGATAAGTTTACATTAATGTACAAGATCTATATCTATGATAATCTTTCGACAATTAGCCTTGATTTAAAAGACTTTCTCATGAAATAGAAAATATAATTGTTTGCTGCAACTAGATTTTTCCAAGCATTTCTGACGTTACCGTGGCATTATTCGGCTGCAGGCATCATACAGGTCCAGATTTGAGAAAAGGTTAACGCCCTAGCCTAGACAAGCCATAGCCTAGCCTAACCTAGCATTGGTCTCATCATTAATGACAATTTGATAAGTGTATAAGAATATATAGACCCAAGGCCTTGATAATGTCGCAGATTGCGACCTTATGCCAAGAGCGTCCGACGCATACTGTCGCAGTCAACGCATAATGTCGTAGTTTTCCTAACGCATAACGTCACATGTCGCAACGCATAATGTCGCAGCAAATTTCTAACGCATAACGTCACATGTCGCAACGCATTATGTTACAGCGGTATTTTCTTCAGGACTCGAGCTACAGATAAGATATAAAATATGCTTTTACTATATAAGTATTTTGAGACACGAGAAAGAGAATTAAGTGATTTGGAAATCAGGATTACTCTTTGTATAGATATTTATCGGTCTATTGCCATTCCGTCTACTGTCCTTTTCCCCACTATCGCATGGTCTGATATCATTTCGTCTACCATTAGTTAGTCAACTATCAACATAGTCCAATAACCATTTCGTCTAATTACCATCTCGTCTAATAGCCGTTTTGTTTATCATCATTTTAGTCTAATTGTATTTTTTTTCAATTGGTCCAATATCCACTTTGTCCAATATCATTACTTCTATTACCTTTTGGTATAATAACCACTTGGTCTACTCTCATTTCGTCCATGTTCCATTTGGTCTAACTTCAGTTGGTTCACTATCACTTTGTCTAAACCCATTTCGGCTAACAATCATTTGGTATCGTTGCCATGGGTCCAATCCCCAATAGGTCCAATCGCAATCTCGTCCAATCATCATTTCGTCCAATAGGCAATGTATCATTGCCGACTTGTTGCAGTTCTACTCCTGATTTGTGGTTCAGATCAGCTCGCGGGCGCAAAAAATCCCTTTACCATCCGCCGACAGGGCATAGGCGGATCCGGGGAAAGGCCCGGCTCCCCCCCCCCCCCCTTCCGCATAAAAAAGGAAGGGGAACGAAAGAAAAGGAAAAAGAAGGGGAAAGAGAGGAGGGAAAATGAGGGAAAATAAGATAGCTCAGTCGGTAAAGCGGGGGTTTCTGATTCCGGTGACCCGGATTTGATTCCCAATTGGTGCGTTAGTGCCCCTTGGTAAGCATAATAGTCATTATGCCTACCAGGTCCGTTGGAGAGGACCTTATGCCGTCGGTCCTCTGGTTGCTTGCTTACAAGCATTCATGCTTTCTTAGCAACCAGGTAAAAAAAAAAATCACCATGTACTATATAGGCTAAAAAATTTCGCTCGCGCTTCGCGCTCGCATCCACATCCACTTCAGAATCAAATATATAGGCCTTATTATGTTTTATAAGATGTAAAAAAATGTTTTGTTATATTCTTTATTTCTATGATATGTTCATTATATACAACACTGTGAAACGGAAAACAGTAAATAAAATGAAATGATTAAAACATGTATTCAAAATGCCTTAATTCTAAGGTCTAAATCCAAAAAAATGCGAACTCAAAAAACTTCTGCTCGCATTATTAACATTGATGTAGGTAGATACCTAGTTACCCATCCATTTTACGATTTACAAAACATTAATAGAGTGTCCTGTTCTTAAATCCAAAATCTATTTTTTGGGCTTGCGCTGCCGTCCATTGTTCAGTTATGTAACTTGAGTCCTGAAGAAAATACCGGTGATTGGACCTATTGGTGATTGGACCCATGGCAACGATACCAAATGATTGTTAGCCGAAATGGGTACCAAATGGAACATGGACGAAATGAGAGTAGACCAAGTGGTTATTACACCAATTGGCTATAAGGCCAAAAGGTAATAGACGTAATGATATTAGACAAAGTCGATATTGGACCAATTGAAAAAAACACAATTAGACTAAATGATAATAAACAAAACGGCTATTAGACGAGATGGTTATTAAACGAAATGGTATTGGACTATGTTGATAGTTGGCTAACTAATGGTAGACGAAATGATATCAGACCATGCGATAGTGGGGGAAAAGGCAGTAGACGAAATGGCAATAAACCGATTAATATCCATACAAAGAGTAATCCTGATTTCCAAATCACTTAATTCTCTTTCTCGTGTGTCAAAATACTAAGTAAAAGCATATGTTTATCTTATCTGTAGTTCGAGTCCTGAAAAAAATACCGCTGTGACATAATGCGTTGCGACATGTGACGTTATGCGTTAGAAATTTGCTGCGACATTAGGCGTTGCGTAACGTGACGTTATGCGTTAGAAAAACTACGACATTCCCGACCTTTCGTTGGAGAACGCGAACGCTTATTTGCGACGGTAGTTCATTTTGGAAGAGACTTTTGGGCCCGTCGTCATGGTCGTAAAACTCTGTCCTGCAATGCAAATTGTGTGACATGATATTTTTTTTCGTTTCGCATCTGGAACGGAAACATTTAATCTGCGTTACGTGTGCAAAATTTTGGTTGCTACTATGGTTACAGCGATATATCCCATTTAGGACGACTTTCCAAAGCCACATTTGGTTCCTCCCAGAGCTCGAGAGGCCGCCCGGGGTGCCCACTTCCATTGACGAGTGGAGACCAGGCGCGACCAAGCATAAAAAGGGAAAGACTGGGCAATGTGTAACGTCATAAGGGTGTCAAAAACGATGTTTAAAATACTGAAAAGGAGGATATGTTTTCAATAATTGTCTTGTAGGGTTTCACAGGCTAAATAATTGTTAAGAGATGCATTTTCATAATCTGGAAAAGCCTTGCTTCCCTTTTTTAGGGTACTTTTCGAAACCGCATGGTCGTGCCTGGTATCCACTCATCAATGGAAGTGGTCCCCCCGGGAATTCGAATCTTATCCCCCATTTCTGGGGAAAGTAAAACATAATGCACATTACATTGTGTGCTAGAGGCATATCGTTTGTGTAGGAGTAAACTAACGAAAAAAAAACGCAAATTCGGCTGGTACGTGTTCAGACCATGGGCGGAAATCTCTCCTTGAAGGTTGGGGGGACACAATTGAGTTTTTCGTTTTTATGTTCTACAGAATTACTAACTAAAACATATATATATATATATATATATATATATATATATATATATATATATATATATATATAGAAAAGAAATGGATGAAGAGAACAATGGTAGGCGTAGCTTAGGAATACCTCCCCTCTTTATATATATATATATATATATATATATATATATATATATATATATAAAGAGGGGAGGTATTCCTTACTAAAGATGAAAGGCCTCAATAAATAATGCGAGTGCGAAGCGCGAGCCCAAGTATGTTGAGATTTCATAAATTGTGACCTAGAAATTGAACATTCTGAACATTTTTGGTGATCATGAATTAGATTCGAACCTACCTAAACCATTAATGCGAGCGCGAGATGAAAGTTTTTGATTTTCCAACCTAAAAACTAGACATTCGTAACACTTTTTCAAATCATGAACAGAATAGGAATTCAACTAAATAATAGATGCGAGCGCGAAGCGCGATCTGAAGGTTTTTCATTTTCCAACCTAAAAACTGGACATTCGTAACACTTTTTCAAATCATGAACAGGATAAGAAATTAACTATTAAAATAATAGATGCGAGCGCGAGCTGGTATTTTTGATTTTCCAACCTAAATACTGGACATTCATAGCACTTTAACAAGAATATGAACAGGATATGAATCTAAACAATTAATGCGAGCGTGAAGCGCGAGCTGAAAGTTTTTGATTTTCCAACCTAAAAACTGGACATTCCTGGCACCTTAAAAAGAATATGAACAGGATAGGAATCTAATCAATTAATGCGAGCGCGAAGCGCGAGCTGAAAGATTTTGATTTTCCAACCTAAATACTAGACATTCTTAGTACTTAAAAAAAAAAAAAAAAGGATAGGAATCTAAACAAGTAATGCGAGCGCGAAGCAAGAGGTGAAATATTTTGATTTTCTAACCTAATAACTGGACAATCGTAACACTTTTTCAAATCATGAACAGGATAGGAATTTACTAAACAATTTTAAATTCGAGCGCGAAGTGTGTGCTGAAGATATGTCATTTCCGGCCTAAAAATTGGTATTATTAGCATATTTTAAAATCAAGGACAGGGTAGCTAATTAACTAAATTTTAATTAATAGGAGCGCGAAGCGTATCCTGATTTGTTTTATTTTCCGACCAAAAAAGCCATCTTCTTTCCACCTTATAGCAATAAACAGGATAGTGTCTGACTCAACCATATTACTGATGCGAGCGCGAAGTGAATTTCATATATTCAGATCTGAAAACTGGATCTTTCAAGCACTTTTGAAATAAAGAACAAGCAGTTTATCTCAATAAGCAATGCGAGCGCAAAGCGCGAGCTAAATTTTGTTTTAAAGATTTAAACCTACAAATTATGAAAAAGATGGATATCTTCCTAAATAAATTATTTGATTTAATATTTTTCGATCTAAAAAGTGATAAAATTTTAAGCATATTTTATAATAAATTATTCCCCTCCCCTTCCATCATTTAATTTTCTTCCTCGTCCTATCTTTCTTCTTATTTTTCTCCTCATCTTCCTATTTTGCGCTGCTATTAGGGGGCAGGCCGCCATTTCGCCCCCTTGATCTACCTATGATGACCCCTTCCACGGCAGAAATTTTGTGTAAAAATGGAACATAAAAGTCTCGTTAATAGAGTATTTAAAAACAAATTTTGGGGGATTAAACATAGTTAAAATTCACTGTGAAGCATTAATCATAACTCATGAAAACTATTCTTTTTACTAATGAAAATATTCTTATATTCCAAGTAAATTTGGAATAAAGGGAAACTGAATTGGTTTGAAAAAGGTATATTTGTATTGGGTATGGAACATTTTCGTCTACCATCTTTACACTAAATTTACTTATAAGTATCCAGAGGCGGTTTTCTTTTTTTGTAATTTTTATTAGTTATGAAATTGACAATGGCCATCGATGTCATCACTCTTTGGCTAGCATAAAGGGCTAGATGCGAGTTCGAGAATAGTCGGGCCGGTATGCCTTTTCTTTTTTTATCCAAGTTCTTAACAAAAACTATATGTTTATATATATTTAGAAAATCGAGGATACATGTGTATAATTTCGATTTTGAATTATGTATTTTTCCATAATAAAAGACCACAAATAGTAGGGGGGACATTTAATATTATGTCCCCCCCCCCCCTTTCCAAAATGGTAGGGGGGACGCTGGGATTTCCGCCCATGGTTTAGACGTATACATGCTGTGTACATAATCAACGCATGCTAAATGGTTTCGGCTGGAGAGGTGATTTGACCCATGGAATCAATTGCCAGAGATCCTCCAATAATCCACATTAAATGCAATATCGATTCGATGGACTGTAATGATCTATACCTAAGACTTAATTCAGTAACTTTTTCCTCACTCAATATGTACTCGAGTTTTTTGAAAAACCACTTTCTTATCCATGTCATAATCTATTGTAGGTCCTGCATTTCGAATATCTCCAGCCATCAATCGTTATGTACATGCATGTTTGGTGCGGGTGTCGCGGGAAAGAATTTTGCACACAAAAAAGCAGATCTGTAGGGCCTGTAACCCCCTGTAACACAAAGCTTAGCATTGATTGTAGAGCAGTTTTCTACGTTTGATTCTATTGACTATAATGTACAATCAATCTTAAAAATCAAGTGTATGATTAAGCGTTAACTTTTGTGTTAGGGGACCCTAATATAAGCGTCCGTGAGGATTGCGAAAGGTGGCTAATTATGCGTTGACTGCGACATTATGCGTCGGACGCTCTTGGCATAATAGCCACCTGTCGCAAACCTCAAGGACGGTAAGATTAGGGTCCCCTAACACAAATAATCCCGACCTTTCGTTTGAGGACGCGCACGCTTATTTACGACGGTAGTTGATTTTGGAAGAGACTTTTTGGGCCCGTCATCATGGTCGTAAAACTCTGTCCTGCAATGCAAATTGTGTGACATGAGATTATTTTTTTCGTTTCGCATCTGCGACGGAAACATTCAATATGCGTTTCGTGTGCAAAATTCTGGTTGCTACTATGGTAACAGCGATATATCCGATTGAGGACGACTTTCCAAAGCCACATTTGACTCCTCCTAGAGCTCGAGAGGCCGCCCGGGGGGCCCACTTCCATTGATTAGTGGATACCAGGAGCGAACACGCATTAAAGGGGACAGAGTGGGCAGGTACGTTACTTATAGGCCTGATGTAACGTAATAAGGGTGTCAAAACGATGTTTAAAATACTGAAAAGGAGGATATGTTTTTAATAATTGTCTTGTAGGGTTTCACAAGCCAAATACTTGTTAAGAGATGCATTTTCATAATCTGGAAAAGAATTGCTTCCCTTGTTTAGGGTACTTTTCGAAACCTCATGGTCGTGCCTGGTATCCACTCATCAATGGAAGTGGTCCCCCCGGAATTTGAATCTAATCCCCCATTTCTGGGGAAAGTTAAACATAATGCCCATTACATCGTGTGCGAGAGGCATATCGTTTGTGTAGAAGGAGTAAACAAAAGAAACAAAAGAAACAAAGAAACAAAAGAAACGAGTTCAAACGTATTGCATATGCTGTGCACATATCAACGCGTGCGAAATTTTCGGCTGGAGAGGTTGATCTGACCCATGAAATCAATTGCCAGTGATCCACCAATAATCCACATTAAATGTAATATCGATTCGATGGACTGTAATGATCTATATCTAAGCCTTCATTGAGTAAGTTTTTCCTCACTCAATATGTACTCAATTTGTTTGAAAAACCACTTTCTTATCCATGTCATAATCTATTTTAGGTCCTGCATTTCGAATATCTCCAGCCACCAGTCGTAATATACATGCATGTATGGTGGGTGTCGCGGAAAATGATTTTGCACACGAAAAGCAGATCTGTCGGGCCTGTAACCCCCCTGTAACACAAAGCTTAGAATTGATTGTAGAGCAGTTTTCTACGTTTTATTCTATTGACTTTAATGCACAATCAATCTTAAAAATCAAGTGTATGATTAAGCGTTAACGTTTGTGTTAGGGGACCCTAATATTAGCGTCCGTGAGGACTGCGAAAGGTCCAAATTAACGATTAATCGTACATTCGATTTTCACGAGTAATTGTAGATTATAATCAATGGAATCAATCATTGAAAACTGCTCTACATTCATTGCTAACCTTTCTGATACAGGCCCTATAGATGTGCTTTTCGTGTGCAAAATTATTTCACGCGACACCCGTTTTCATGCATGTGTACGTCTGGTCATCATCGTATATGCCCCCTGAGCCGGCGGCGAACCTTTACTAGCTATGACAGCTGGCTGAAGATATTTGAAATGCAGGGCCCACAATAGATTATGACATGGATAAGAAAGTGGTTTCTCAGACAAATCGAGTACATATTGAGTGAGGAAAAACTTACTGAATTAAGGCTTATATATAGATCATTACAGTCCATCGAATCGATATTGCATTTAATGTGAATTATTGGTGGATCACTGGCAATTGATTCCATGGGTCAGATGACCTCTCAAAATGCGGGTTTTTTTCTTTTGTTTACTCCTACACAAACGATATGCCTCTAGCACACAATGTAATGGGCATTATGTTTTACTTTCCCCAGAAATGGGGGATTAGATTAAAATTCCCGGGGGACCACTTCCATTGATGAGTGGATATCAGGCACGACCATGCGGTTTTGAAAAGCACCCTAAACAAGGGAAGCAAGGCTTTTCCAGATTATGAAAATGCATCTCTTAACAAGTATTTGGCTTGTGAAACCTTACAAGTATTGGGAATATATCACTTTTATCAGTATTTTAAACATCGTTTTTGACACCCTTATAACGTTACAAAGGCCTATATACGTAACGTACTTGCCCAGTCTTTCCCTTTTTACGCGTGGTCGCGCCTGGTCTCCACTCGTCAATGGAAGTGGGCCCCCGGGCGGCCTCTCGAGCTCTGGGAGGAACCAAATGTGGCTCTGGAAAGTCAACCGGAATTTTGCACACGAAACGCATATTGAATGTTTCCGTTGCAGATGCGAAACGAAAGAAATGTCATGTCACACAATTTGCATTGCAGGACAGAGTTGTACGACCATGACGACGGGCCGAAAAGTCTCTTCCAAAATCAACTACCGTCGTAAATAAGCGTTCTCGTTCTCTAACGAAAGGTCGGAAATGTCGCAATCTGCGAAATTATGCGTTGGTGCGACGTTATCGGTTGTAACAGGCCTAAGGGTACCGGCAATTTGAAGGAGCTGATTCATTCATGGCCTCCAACGCGAACGACCACAATTTTGTGAAGATTTGTAAAGAAGTCCAAGCGCATGTGTAATCTTATTTAGAAGACGCAAGTCATGAATATTCATATTGGGGTCCGGAACTTTTGTGGGAAAAATTAATTCTCCAGCAATGACGTTCTTTTTTAGAGTTTAGATTATAGTCAAATTGGTAATAACAAAATTCGAAGATAAAATAATAAATTAAGGTTAGCTGACGTGTATTTATGGCAATTGAGAGACGATATTTTTTCAGCTTCAATTTGTGTAACGTTACATGTTGTAGCTTCATGCCCATACACCAGCCTAACTATGGACACCTTCATAAAGTGATCTCCTTTGTTATGTAATCCGTAACAAATAGTAAATTCTAGAATTAATTATCATACTTGATGTATCAATTATCTGAATTTAAAATCAATGATAGGATATTGAAACTTAATCTAAAAGGAATACACCGCAGGGCCTGAATTCTATGTTCCATTTTTTTCTCCCAATTTATACAGGCAAGTATAAAATGAAAACCAGTGATATGTTGCTCTCCATACAAAAAAAAGTTTGGGTGGCTCTTTAAAGAAATAAATGTATTTTCCGATAAGATAACCCTTTCAAAATTAAAAAAATATTGTGGTGTACTGTTTCTGATAGGTATCAAGGAATGTGACCGCATTATGTGTATGCATAAAGAAAAGGCCGATCCAGGGGAGGAGCAGGGTGTCCCAACCCCCTATAGGCGGAGGAAAAATAAAAGAAACAATGGGGAAATAAAATATTTAAAAAAAGGAAAAGGAAGAAGAAAAATAAGAGGAGGAAGACAAGTGAATAAAATAAAATGAAGGAATGACTTGGTATTAATAAAATTAACAAAAAAATATTTTATGTCACTATCCAAGATTTTCGCTTGCGCTTTGTGCTCGCATTGCCTGTTCGGTGAGATACATTATCTGGCTCAACAAGGCTGATATGGAGCTTAAAATATCAACTTTTTAAGTCATCATACGAAACATATTTTCAGTTCGGACATCGAACTATCATTACCTTGTTTGATTTACAAAATGGTCTTTACAAAGAGCTCTTTAAAAATGTCCGTTTTATGGTCTGAATATCAAAATTTTCTGATCGCGCTCGCTAAAATTGATTTGTCAAGTATCTATTATTTTCGTGTATTCCATAAAGTTCCCACAATATACACTTTTCAAATCTGATTGTCTAAACGTACCAGCTAGCGTTCCACGCTCGCATTTTGATTGGCGAGTTATAAATATCTCAATATCTTAAAAAAAAACTAGTTAAAATCATCATTTCATGACAGTTTATCAAAAAAATCAATTAATTGTATATATATTTAACAATCAATTGACTTATTCATAATTTCTTTTTCATAGTTTTTAGAATGGCATATCGACAAGTTTCATCTCGTGCTTAGGAAGACGAATGGGAAGATAGTCATAATGTTCTTATGATGACAAAAATGTCCTTAGAATATCCCGGTCCAAGGTCAAAACTCAAAACAATGATTAAAAAGAATATCAGCGCTTTATTAAGTGCAATCCATACCACGTCACAATTTTTCTACACAAAGCTTGAAATACTGCTTAATTTGACCCTCTTTCAGATCAGAATATTTTTCTGCTTGCGCTTTGCGTTCGCATTATTAATTCGGGAAGATACAAAATTTAGTGCACATCATTTTAGCTCGCACTTCTCACACGAACTATTTAGATAATGCTACGAGAAATTTTATGTTGTTTATTAAGGATAAAGCTAAGAAGTGACTATTAGGAGTGACTGTGTTCTGCTTGTTATGCTGATAGAGGTTATTTGTGTTGCCGTTGTAACTATTAAAATCATAATCATCATCACCTTGTCATGGGGAACTATCTTTGTGATCATTTCCTCATGTAAAAGTTTGGATGATGATCAACACATCATAATTTCTCCCCAGATACTGAGAAACCGGTTATTACTGGTTGCCCGCCATCCATGACTGTACCGACGGAGAATGGAACAATGTTTGCTAGAGTGTCGTGGACTGCACCAAACGCAACTGATAATTCAAATGATGTTACACTGACTTTTAACGAGTTATACAAGTGGACCAATCCTGGCTTGTTTCCCATCGGACGCAACGCTGTTTCTTACACAGCCACAGACCCATCAAGGAATAGAGCCCATTGCACATTCACTATAACCGTTATAAGTAAATACATTGAATAAGGGTTCCATTTTTTTTTAAAGGTTGCAATTGATCTGATCAAAAATAACTACGGAAAGTCGACAACGTATGCACCTAAAATGGAAATGTGTTACGGGATCGTGTCACTGGTACAAAAAGTATTAAATATTAATAGGATGCCTCGATATTAATGACTGGAATCCTATTATATTTCATAGTGCTAATTAATCACACTATTCAGTGTAAATTAATGTACATTATTATTATTTATTTGGCCATAAAAACATACAAAAAATGTACAATGTAATTACATAAATACAATTTGAAATTGAATAATTAAATGTAGATAAGGTAGAAATGAAAGAGAAGAAGAAAAGAGTAAGAAAACGGTTTTTCCATGGGCCAGGGCTCGCAAAAGTAAAATTCAGTACTATTGCCCAGAGGCATGCGAGCCCTCATGGAAAAACCGTTGAGAGAATATTGCACATTCAATATATAAAATTGCACATTATTAAAATTCAAATAAAACACATTGACAAACATTATTTTTAAAAGTATGTATGTAACGCCAGGCAAGATACAGTAAAAGAAATAAAGACGGGTATTGGGAAGAATTTGAATACCCATGCCGGACTGATATGTGTGTAATGCTTAACATAACATAGCACAAAGATACATTAGATTTGTGTGAGGTACTAGAGCCTGAAAAGCAACAATGAAATGAAATAAGGAGGAATGCCCTAGACAACAGCAAGAGCATGCCTCCACATTCTTATTAATGACATGTGTACTCGCCAGGCTCCACCACCTAATACATAACAATCATTGAGACAACAAATAGTAAAATTATAGGAAACTCGCCTCCTTTGATGAAGAAAAAGAAGAGAAATTAAGAACTGCATAGTAATAATAATAATTAAAAAGATATAGAAATGATATTGAGATTTGTATGTGCCCCCAACAGTTTTGCTAAAGAGGAATAAAAAAAAAATCAACTCTACCAAATGGATATAACAGATCATACAGCCTGTACTACTTGAGCATTATTCTGAAATATCAATTGGAAAAAAAAAATTAATTATATACTAAATCCTTACTGACAGATAATTGAATCAAATTACAATAAAGGAAATACAATTGTTGGATGCACATCATAGAATGAAATATGCAAAGTACATGTAATTATTTAGGTAATATGGCAAGCATATCAAATTACAGGAAAAGTGTAATGGCAAAAATTTATTTAGTATAACTGTTCTGGAGGTAATAAAATTCCAACTAAATAGAGGAGAAAAGAGGGGGAAGAGATATATGCACTGTATAATGCAGCAGACAAAAATACTTATTAAAGAAATGTCATTATTGGAATCATAGCACAAATAATGAGGTGGTAAAAAGAAAGCAAATAAAAAAAAATGGAAAGAAAATGGAGGTATTTATGAGTTGGACAAGAGTGCTCCCTTTAAAGAAGAAAGAAATGAAGAGAGGGAAGTTGAAACAGCATTATCTCTTACACTTAGAGGAAGAGTGTCCCAAAAACTTGGAAGGCGCCTAGAGGGTGAATAGAAAAAAGACTGAGTTCTGGAGGGCAGATGACGGAAAGAAAGTGTTTCAGGATGGCGGAGGTTGATATAGAAATTTGCACTGAGCTGTTCACAGTTACAAATGCCACGAAGACACTTTATTGCAAAGGAACATAGGAGATAATCTCGTCGGGAGGCAAGTGAAGACCAGTCGAGAAGTTTGAGCCTATATATATTCGTAGGACATCTCACCACGACGCTGTTTTAGGGCAAGTCTAGTGGCTGTCCTCTGAACACGCTCAAGCTTATCCACCTGTTTTGAGGTTGTGGGATGCCATGCAGGCACACCATACTCTAAGATCGGTAATACTATTGACTTGTATAAGCAGAATATAAAGGATGCAGAAGCACCACGTGCCACCAGTCTTATGAATCCCAATAGACGGTTAGCACGTGATACAACAGAGTCAATGTGGGTTTTCCAGGAGAGATCGGAAGAGAGGATCAGTCCCAGGTATCTAATGGAAGAATAAGAACTTAGAGCAGTATTGTTTAAGTAATAGGTAGGTGGGTTAACTTGTCTACTTCTTGTGATATGCATCACCTTTGTCTTTGAGGTATTAAAAGTCATTCCATTTATTGCACACCAATAATTCAAAGCAACAAGATCTGATTGAAGTTGATGTTCATTTGCAGATGAATAGATGTTCCTAAAAATAAGAACATCATCTGCAAACAGAACACAAGGAGATAGAGCATAATGGGAGATATCATTGACAAACAAGTTAAAAAGTGTGGGGCCCAGGACACTCCCTTGGGGAAAAGTCATTCCATTTATTGCACACCAAGAATTCAAAGCAACAAGATCTGTTTGAAGAAGAACATCATCTGCAAACAGAACACAAGGAGATAGAGCATAATGGGAGATATCATTGACAAACAAGTTAAAAAGTGTGGGGCCCAGGACACTCCCTTGGGGAAAAGTCATTCCATTTATTGCACACCAAGAATTCAAAGCAACAAGATCTGATTGAAATTGATGTTCATCTGCAGATGAATAGATGTTCCTAAAAATAAGAACATCATCTGCAAACAGAACACAAGGAGATAGAGCATAATGGGAGATATCATTGACAAACAAGTTAAAAAGTGTGGGGCCCAGGACACTCCCTTGGGGAAAAGTCATTCCATTTATTGCACACCAAGAATTCAAAGCAACAAGATCTGTTTGAAGTTGATGTTCATCTGCAGATGAATAAATGTTCCTAAAAATAAGAACATCATCTGCAAACAGAACACAAGGAGATAGAGCATAATGGGAGACAAACAAGTTAAAAAGTGTGGGGCCCAGGACACTCCCTTGGGGAAAAGTCATTCCATTTATTGCACACCAAGAATTCAAAGCAACAAGATCTGATTGAAATTGATGTTCATCTGCAGATGAATAGATGTTCCTAAAAATAAGAACATCATCTGCAAACAGAACACAAGGAGATAGAGCATAATGGGAGATATCATTGACAAACAAGTTAAAAAGTGTGGGGCCCAGGACACTCCCTTGGGGAAAAGTCATTCCATTTATTGCACACCAAGAATTCAAAGCAACAAGATCTGATTGAAGTTGATGTTCATCTGCAGATGAATAGATGTTCCTAAAAATAAGAACATCATCTGCAAACAGAACACAAGGAGATAGAGCATAATGGGAGATATCATTGACAAACAAGTTAAAAAGTGTGGGGCCCAGGACACTCCCTTGGGGAAAAGTCATTCCATTTATTGCACACCAAGAATTCAAAGCAACAAGATCTGATTGAAATTGATGTTCATCTGCAGATGAATAGATGTTCCTAAAAATAAGAACATCATCTGCAAACAGAACACAAGGAGATAGAGCATAATGGGAGATATCATTGACAAACAAGTTAACAAGTGTGGGGCCCAGGACACTCCCTTGGGGAAAAGTCATTCCATTTATTGCACACCAAGAATTCAAAGCAACAAGATCTGATTGAAATTGATGTTCATCTGCAGATGAATAGATGTTCCTAAAAATAAGAACATCATCTGCAAACAGAACACAAGGAGATAGAGCATAATGGGAGATATCATTGACAAACAAGTTAAAAAATACGGGGCCCAGGACACTCCCTTGGGGAATGCCGCTTGGGACATCAATCCAGTCCGATGAAGAGCCTAACAAAAAATTGCTGAGATCTGTTGGAGAGAAAGGAGTGAATCCAGTTCCATAAACTACCTTGAATGTTAAATGATTTGGCAAGTTTATACAAAAGCTATGTGTGTGGCATTCTGTCGAATGCCTTCGACATATCTAAGAAGACTGCATCAATCCTGGGTGCACGGGTTTTGTCCAAGGTACAACTCCACTGGTGATAAACATTTGTCAATTGTGTTACACAGCTTTTACCAGAGACAAAACCATGCTGCCCAGGGTTGAGAAGTCCATTTGCATAAATATGTTCCTGGATGTTTTTAACGATGAAACCCTCAAGGAGCTTACAAAGAACTGAGGTTAGAGCAACAGGACGATAGTTCGTGACAAGTGATTTGTCCCCACCCTTGAAAACGGGTGTAATATGTGCCCGTTTCCAGGACAATGGAACTTTGCGACAACCTAAGGATGTATTGAAAAGAATAGAAATAGGAAGTGAAATTTCTTCCGCAACTTCAAGAAGTATACTGGGAAGAATGCCGTCAGGTCCAGGAGACTTATTTCTCTGCAGACGAAGAAGAGCCAAGTGAACCTGTTAAGAAGATACAGAGAAATATGAAAGAACAGGAATGTGCAAATTACAAGTAGGGGGATAATCAGGTAGAGTACATTGCTGACTGAATACAGAACTAAAATAAGAACTGAAAGCATCTGCAATATCTCCAGGATTTGAAATATCTACATCATTAAACCTAAACTTAGGAGGAGGAGGCGAGTTTTTGCGAGTTCTTATAAAAGCCCAAAACCTACGTCTATTGTCATCACAGGCAAACAATGTATTAACATATGTCCAATACGCTTTTCTACAGTCCTTCTTCACATTATTTCTGACAGCTTTATAATTTGACCAGTCTACATGATTATGAGTTCTCCTAGCAAGTCTAAACAGAGAATGTTTTTCGTTAATCAGAGACCTGATTTCGGGTGTGATCCAAGGAGAGAGGCGATTCTTCCGTTTATGCACCTGTGGGATAGTTTCCTTAATGGCAG
The DNA here is from genome assembly GCF_037042905.1 of Lytechinus pictus. Classification (NCBI taxonomy): domain Eukaryota; kingdom Metazoa; phylum Echinodermata; class Echinoidea; order Temnopleuroida; family Toxopneustidae; genus Lytechinus; species Lytechinus pictus. The sequence goes on from NC_087250.1 coordinate 3,213,196, forward strand.
CATCAAAAAAGTCTGTGAAGATTTCGTTGCACTCATCCACATCAGTTACAGATAAAATAGCTCGCCATGGGATCAGATGAATGAGGTATCGAAGTCTCGCAAAATCTCCACGACGAACCTGTAGAAAGGACCTCAAAGTGGCTCGTTGGGGCGAAGGTCTCGGAGAACGGATACGGATGTTAACAGCATGATGATCAGATGTCATTGGGTTACTTGCAGTATCAACGTGGATCAAGGAATAAGGCCGGTTCGTATAAACAAGATCGATAATGGAACCTGAAACGACATCTCCATTGACCATGATTCTAGTAGACTGCTTCACCATCTGATCAAAGTTGAACTCCTCCATAAGCTCTGACAGTTGGTTCCGATTAGAAGAGAAGTTACCGGCCGACATGTTGACATTAAAATCACCCAACAGTAGGCAACCATCATAATTGTCAACACCTACAGCTTCTATCTCAGCTCTCAAGATATTCCAGTAGGAACTTGAACTGTTTGGAGGCCTGTACAACAATCCAACTAGCCAAGAGGATCCTGGAGTGAAGGATAACGATACCCATACAAGTTCTGCTCTGTCATCTTGAATAACAGAAGTAATGACTTGCGGCTTGAGGGAATGTTTCGGAGCAAGGAGAACACCGCCACCCCGACGTCTACCACCTTGATCACGACGCAGTATCAGATAATCATCTGGGAAACCAAGTGCCCAGTCATCAGTGTCAGCCCCCAACCAAGTTTCGGTTATGCATAGGAAATCTGGTTTCGAGGTCTGAAGAAAAACTATCAGCTCAGCCAGGTTGCTACGTATACTCCTTGCATTAAATAATGTACAAGACAACAGTTTGTTTCTTCCTCTATTAATGTTTATGTTGTCATCACACACTCCAGTAAGAATCGGATCAGGTCCAGGATTGCATTCGATGTCACCAGCAGTGTATAACAAGCAGCGAAATGTTGAATAACTATTTGAATAATATGGCATAGGCTTACCAGCTGGTCGAAGTTTATTTGGAGTCAAACAAATTCCTTCCAAGTGCATCATGTTGCAGGCACTAACGATACAGTCGGTTGTCCCGACGAAGAGGGCCAACAAAAACAGCTTAAACATGATCTCCACTATTACAGACCCAAACTTTTCTAAAAGCCTATTTTATTCTTCTTTTTTTAGGGGGGGATTCGGGATCTATTTTGATGGGGCATCAAATCTAAATTGATTGCTATAAGATTGCGGAATTAGAATCAAGTTTGTGCTAATTAATGCAACATTAAGCAAATTTCCGTAAAACACATCATATTTCGAAGTTTATAGAATCGAGATACTAGCACAACACTATATATGAGACATTACCCATTCAATCATTTTGATGACTTTCCATGCAACCAGGGGAGAGTATCATGTTTAAAATGCAAATTTATGCAAACAAAAATATGGCTCGTGCCCCCCCCCCCCCCCCTTTTTGAGAGTCACAATTAAATTTTGTAATGAAAAATGCCGTTAAACACAAGTGTGCCCCCCCCCCCCCCTTGAAAGTGATTACCTTTTTTGGGGGATGGTGTCAGTTTTTTTCTGGGACGAAAAGTTTTTCACTTTCGGTTAGAAACCCTCCTTTCAAATTCTTTGAGAAATTTTTCCTCCTGGAAAATTCCCCCCCCCCCTTCGAAAATCCTTGATCCGCCCCTTATCTGAGACACAAGGTATTGTCAGAAAACACGATTGCGTTGTTTCAAGTAGTTTCCTAATTACCATGCTCAATTTTATCCTGTTCTTTTTTACGAGATAAGATTGTTCATCTATAAAACTGTATCCGATTTACTTTGTATTATTTTTGAATGGAAATGAAATGAAATGAAGAATTGAATTAATTAGAACTAAATTAAATTGAAAATACAAAATTATATCGAACATAAACAAATTGGTCATAAGAACATGGAATCAAAGGACGTGGATGAAGGGAATGTGCCAAAGGACGATGCAGTTAAAGCCAATGGTAAAGAAATTCAGGGCTGATTCAGGACTGGCTGATTCACTGTCTTTTGAATTAGTTGTTAAAATTAGTATTCAGGCACGGACCCAAGGGGGGTCGAGTCGGCCCCGCCCCCCCCCCCCCCCTCTCCTATTATTTTGCACTCTTCCCTCCAAAAAAAAATCCTTTTTCCTTGAGAGAAACGGTGAAAAACAGAAAGAAAAGTACGAAGGATGTATTATACCAATGTTTAATTTACAGCCGCGTAACCATGGTAACGGCCTGTCCGATCCCAGGCCTACTTGCTCTGGCACCGCATTCTTATAATTCACATGTAGGTAAAGCACGCTACCGCAACTGCGCGCGCAATCGAGACATTCTCCTGCACATGGGTCTCCTGCACTCCATCAACGGCCGATTAGCTCTGCATAGGCATGATAGGAGGATCACCATATGTGCACAAGTAGGCCGTAAGACAATATTTAGTAAATGATGAGAATGACCGGTTTTCAGGCCTTAAAATCAACTAATTTCGAGCTCTCATTAATATTAGATAGATAAATGTTTAAGGTAACAGTTTCATGAATTCCAAATAATGAACCTGTCTTTTTTTCAGAATGGAATATCGATATCGACAAGCTTCATCTCGCGCTTCGGAAGAGGAATAGGAAAAAACTCATTTTCATATGATGACAAAATGTCTTTACGATTTATTCGGGTGCTTGGTCTAAATAATAATTTGAAGAAAAAAAATCGGCTCGCGATTCGCGCTTGCATCATTTGTGAAGTACGATCCATATCCACTTCACAATTTTCCTATGATGCTTAAAATAGTGCTTAAACTGACCCTCTTCAGATCACCATCAATTTTTTTTCAGCTCGCGCTTGCGCTCTATTTATTTTCATAATAAAATAAAAGTACTAGAATGCTCCGATTGTAGGTCTAAATCTAAAAAAAACGCGCAGTTTGATCTTTATTCAAAACGTGCTTGACTTATCCAGTATCATATCAGAATATCAAAAATTTTCTTCTCGCGCTTCGCTCTCGCATTATTAATGTAGGAAGGTACCCAATTAGTCATCCTTTTTCTGATTTACGAAATATGCATAATGTGTCCTGTATTTAGGTCTAAATTTCTTTTTTTTTCGCTCGCGCTTCGCGCTCGCATGAAATGTTTAGTTATATACCTATCCTGTATATGATTACAAAAAAAATCTTCTCGCGCTTCGCACTTGCATTATTAATTTAGGAAGATGCCCAATTAGTCATCCTTTTTTGTGATTTACGAAACATGAATAGAGTGTCCCGTATATAGGTCAAAAAGTTAAAATCCTAATTTCATGACAGTTTATCAAAAAAAGTCGATATATTGTATATATATTTAACAATTAATTGACTTATTTATAATTACATAAATGCTTTAAGCGTCCAGTTTTCAGGCCATTATATCAACACATTTTTAGCTATTATTAGGCTTATTAGATTGATAAATAGATAATAAAATTTTCATGAATTACTAATATTAATAAAATTGTCCAGTTTTCAGAATGGCATATCGACAAGTTTCATCTCGCTCTTAGGAGGACGAATGGGAAGATAGTCATAATGTTCTTATGATGACAAAAATGTCCTTAGAATATCCCGGTTCAAGGTCAAAACTCAAAACAATGATTAAAAAGAATATCAGCGCTTTATTAAGTGCAATCCATACCACGTCACAATTGTTCTGCTTGCGCTTTGCGCTTGCATTATTAATTCGGGAAGATCCAAAATTTAGTGCACATCCTTTTAGCTCGCACTTCTCACTCGCACTATTTAGATAATGCTTATGAGAAATGTTATGTTGTTTAATAAGGATAAAGCTAAGAAGTGGCTATTAGGACTACTCCTTCAAAGAAAAAAATAGCGATCAACTTCGAGCGGCCGATCGGGGAAAATATAGGTGAAAAAAATTTCGCTTCCCTCCCCCTTGACGAAAGCTGGATCCACCCCTGTATAGAGATACTTGCCTACCTGTGGCCCATTTTCTCAAACTGTTTTGATAACAAGTATGCAATAACGGTTTAAAGCTACTGAAATATTTTAATTAAAAATCTTGGTTTGTCTGGCAAATTTATATTAACAGACATCGACGACTGCTCACCTAACAACCCATGTATGAACGGCGGAACGTGTAATGATGGGATGAACTCTTTCACCTGTGAATGCGAGATTGGTTTTACCGGCGACGTTTGTGATACAGGTAATTATTTTATTCAATTCCATCTTATCTCTAACGTGGTGAGTTAAAAACTTTTGGCCCGTAATCTGAAGTCGGGTTTAACTTAAACTCAGGTTTAAAGTTGTGGTTTAAGTATGGATAGCCACTTCTTACATAAATTACTAATAGTAGATATATCATATTCCTGCTCATTAGGCTCCCAAATCATTCAAAATTGTCTAGGAAGTATAAATAGATGATTGTCTTCACCAATAAGGAATCAGGAAAGAACAAAGTAAACATAAGAAACATACAACTTGATAACAATGTTGACGCTTTTGGCTTCCCGTAATTTTAGCAAAGAGTTAGACCATGGTCTAAGTTAAACCTAACTTCAGAATACGGGCCAAAGTAATTGTAATGAAGATAGTAATAGTAATAAATACTTGTTTTATAGCGCATACCACATTATGATTAGAACGTCTATGCGTTTCCAAAGTACTTGGATGTTTAATACCCCGACTCGGTGTCCGGGTATTTATTTCAGTTAAGTTAATAATTATAGACTGATTTGGTGATAATAAGATTTGAACTTAAAATCATCAATTACGATTTGCTGGAAAAATTTTAAAATGCCCTTGGTTTATTTGACAAACTTATATATTCCCCACTTTTCGCCGTGCAACGCGGACGGACTTCACGACGGTATATTGATTTTGGAAGAGACTTTTGCGCCCGTCGTAAAACACTGTCCTGCCATGCAAGTTGTGTGACATGAGAATTTTTTTTTAAGTTTCGCATCCGCAACGGAAACATTCAATCTGCGTTTTGAACGCAAAATTCTGGTTGCTATACGGTAGCAGCAATATATCCGATTCAGGACGAGCTTCCAGAGCCACATTTTGTTCCTCCCAGAGGAGGCCGCCGGGGTGGGGGAGGGGGCACTTTCATTGACGAGTGGATACCGTAAATTCCACTGGCTTCCAATTACTTCTCGTATCACCTACAAAATTATTATTCTTGCTTGCAAGTCATATCATGGTTTAGCTCCTTCATACTTTTCTGAACTCCTTCCTCAATATCAGCCAGATCGAGTTCTACGTTCTGCTTCTCTATCTCTTCTTTCTCGATCTCATACTTCTTACAAACAAATACGGTCAGCGTTCTTTATCTTTATTTTTTTTTTAATATGCAGCTGCATTTCTTTGGAACAATCTCCCCCTACAAATTCGCAATGCTAACTGTGTTAATACATTTAAAGTAATGCTTAAAACTCTTTTTTTTTTTTCTTAAATTGATCAAATCATATATGTTTATTGGCCAATTTGATGGTATTTCTTTATTTATGATCTGGTGACAACTAGTTGTAAATTGTAATATTAGTTTTGAGACATTTTGTTGTGCAAGTATTTCTGTTTTCCTTTATACTTCATATTTCCTATTTCTCAACCGCTTAGAGGCAAATTGCGGTATAGAAATTATTATTATTATAATTATTATTATTATATTGCACTGGATGAAAGTTTAAATTTTAAAAAAATGTAACAAAACTGAGGACAAAAAGGCCTATATAGGCATAAGTATAGCGCATAATATATCATACAACTAGGTAGGCCAACGATATACATCCCCAAGTGCTTTTGCTTTGGTCATACTTTTTGATACATTAATAAAGACTTCTATTTTGTAATGATTTCGGAGGGATGAATAGTAAAAATAACACGTAGGCTTAGGCATGTCGTTCTAGGTCCTGGTTAAAACAAATTTAACATGATTCGTTAATAGGATCTGTTTTGAAGTTGACCTAAAAAAATTACAAGAAAGTTCAATTGGCATACGGGCCCTATCGCAGTGTCTTATGCATCTGAGACACTGGTGGATCCAGGGGGGTTGGGGGCTCAGCCAGCTTGTGCCCCCCCCCCCTCACTCCTTTTGAGAGTCACATTTAAAATTTGTAATGAAAAATGCCGTTAAAACACAAGTGTGCCCCCCTTGAAAGTGATGACCATTTTTTTTTTCCTCCTTTTTTTGTGTTTTGCTTGTCAATTTTTTTCGTGGATGAAATGTATTTCATTTTGGGTTGGAAACCTTTTGATTTATTTTTTTCCCCCATTTTTGTCCTCGGGGAAAATACACCGCCCCCCCCCCCATGGAAATTGTTTTATCCGCCCCTGATCTGAGACACAAGGTATAATCCGAAAACATGATTGCATTGTTTCGAGTAGTTTCTTAATTACCATGATGCTGATAATTTAACCCTTGTTAAAAAAAAACATGGTTTGATGTTAAGGTAAAACCATGGTTTTGCATTGGATCCATCGTACAGTAATTTCATAGTTTAACCATAGTAAGATATGGTTTAATTATGGTGAAATCATGGTGCACTAGTGTTTAACCATAGTTAAACTATAGCTTTAGCATGGGTAAACCATGGTAACCATGGTTAAATGGTGTTAAATTGGAACGCACTTACCATGACATTACTATGGCATAACCATGGTCACAACTGTGTTTTTACCATATTTTAACAATGGTTAAGAAAGTATAAAACCATGGTAAAGAGAAGGTGAAACCATGGTTAGAAAAAGGTGAAACCATTGTTTTACAGCTGCCAAACCACATAATTACAACCCGAATCACGGTAAAACCATAATCAATTGTATGGTAGACCCACCTTCTGACCATAGTGCAATATTGTATGATGATGGTTAAACCATGTCAAAGTACTGTCTAGCCATGGTTTAACCATGGTTTACCACGGTTAAACTATAGGTTTAGCATGGGTAAACCATGGTAACCATGGTTAAAAGGTGTTAAATTGGAACGCACTTACCATGACATTACTATGGCATAACCATGGTCACAATTATGTTTTTACCATAGTTTAACCATGGTTAAGAAAGTATAAAACCATGGTAAAGAGAAGGTGAAACCATGGTTAGAAAAAGGTGAAACTATTGTTTTACAGCTGCCAAACCACATAATTACAACCCAAATCACGGTAAAACCATGATCAATTGTATGGTAAACCCACCTTTTAACCATAGTGCAATATTGTATGATGATGGTTGAACCATGTCAAAGTACTGTCTAGCCATGGTTTATGGTGTACCAGGGTTAAACTATAGGTTTAGCATGGGTAAACCATGGTAACCATGGTTAAAAGGTGTTAAATTGGAACGCACTTACCATGACATTACCATGGCATAACCATGGTCACAACTGTGTTTTTACCGTACTATAACCACGGTTAAGAAAAGGTGAAACTATGGTTAAGAAAGTATAAAACCATGGTAAAGGGTAGGTAAAACCATGGTAAAGCGAAGGTGAAACCATGGTTAGAAAACGGTGAAACCATTGTTTTACAGCAGCCAAACCACATAATTACAACCCAAATCACGGTAAAACCATGATCAATCATATGGTAAAACCACCTTTTAACCATTAGTGCAATATTGTATGATGATGGTTAAACCATGTCAAAGTACTGTCTAACCATGGTTTAACCATTGTATACCACGGTTTAACCATAATGTGCCACAGTTAATCGATGGTTTCATTGTAGATAAACCATGGCTACCATGATTTAACCGTGGTTACAACCTTGTTTTTATTGTGGTAAATCCATCGTTTCAAAGTGTCTTTACTATGGTTAAGAAAAGGTGAAACAATGATTTTAAAACAGAAACAGCGATAATAACATGGTTATGCAATGAAATCCAAAGTATAACCATGGTTTCACTACAAACCAATCATAGAATTACCATGGTCTTGCATCCTCAAAATCATGGTAAAAGCATGGTTAATATTGGATCCATTGTGCGACATACCCATGGTTTAACCACGGTGCATGATGGTCTGATGATGGTTAAACCATGGTGCACCTTGGTCTGCCCATGGTTTGGACATCCTTCAACCGTGATCGTACTACAGTTACTGTGATTTAACTATGGTAAATTTGAAAGGATTTACAACAGTATTACCATTTCCATTCATGAATTCATCGTGCATAAATTATCTCGGCACGAGCAGACGACTTAGACTCGAACTATGATCGAAATAAACTTCGAACTAGTGGTGAATAGGCATCATAATTACACAATAGGTGTTATTTTGGGGGCAATGTAGATCAAGTAAGTAGTAGTCAAGTTGGACATTACTGTTTATTTTGATGATTGTGTTAACCAAGCGAATCGGCCGGTCGACGTATTTTTTTTTCTTTTCGATGCACCGATTTCGCAAAATCTGCACCGGCGCTCGATGACTTCGATCAAACACCGATTTTAAAAACGATCAAAGTTATGATATTTCAAAATCTTTGAGTTTTTTATATTGACACCTAAACATGGCCTAAGTTCAGTAACCCCAGATGACCTTTGACCTTGATCATGTGACCTGAAATGTATAGCAGATCGATCAGTGATACTTGGTTACCCTTATACCCAAGTTTCATGAAATAGGACCAAATTCTTCCAAAGTTATTATACCATTTCGAAAACTTAACCAAGGTTAAGATTTGGTGTTGACGCCGCCGCCGGAAAAGCGGCGCCTATGTCTCACTTCTGCTATGCAAGTGAGACAATAAAACCGTGGTTCTCAAGCTCAAACCAAAGTTTAACTGTAGTTTCACAGCCAGAAACGATGATAAATCCCTGGTTCTACAAACCAAACCACAGTAGAGCCATGGTTTTACAACCGACCTCTGGTATAACCATCAACTGCTATACCACCCAAACCAGAGTATAACCATGGTCGTATGGTCATACACAGCATACACGTCATCCAACCTGTCTGCTTTTTACCTCTATCATATTATCTGCTGAAATGAGATAAAGTGGAAACTCAGTATAAGGAGGACCTTGGGATCATGAACCTTGTTATTATACCTGGAATCTAACTTCACCAGGGCACAAAAACAAAAGGACCTTGGACCAGCAAATTTGACTGTTATATTGGGAATCTCTGTATATTGAGTTTCTAGTGTATCAGCGAAAGAAAAGAGTCAATTAAAATACAGTTACAATGTACACATTCGGCTACATCATCAAAGAGCCACATTGGTGATGGTATAATAAGAAATTACATTTAAAATTGTAGGTCAGTCAGACAGATAATATGACAGGGGTCATATTCCACACTACACATCGCCAGTTATTGTATCAATCAGTGAGTGATCACACAATGACCTAAAAAGGGACAAAATGCAAATCAGTGTTAAGAACAACGCAATGAAAACTTTTAATAAAAATAAAGTCAAACACATCTAATACAGTACTACATGTACAGCTCTGGAAACATTACCCAAGTTAGCTGACAAAAGAGGCAAGTCTTTATACATGGCAGGTTTGAATACATATCTATAAAAGAACCCACATAAATTTTAATACATTCTTTATAAATTTTGTACTTTTCACACAAACAGTTAGCACAGATATGGCAAGCTAAACTAAGTAAGGAATGTATACATGTACTCCTGAAAACTGTTTTATTACTGCTGATTTCATATAACTGATTTGGCCAAGAAGACATGTTAGAAAGACTTTATACAAAAAACAAAAGAAAATAACTAGATGGATTCTCGACTGCACACAGTTGAAATTTATGCCTCCGCCATTGCCACTAGATCAGAAATATGTTGCACAGGTAATTTCCCATAAATCTTCAAATTTGTTCTATTCTTTTTATATTAAATAATTTATGCCTTATCCCAACATAAATAAACACTGAATGTTCAGTGCATGTTTGAGCTGCTAAGAAGAAATTTTACAGGCCAGCTCGGGTAGGAATCGAACCCACGACCTTCTGGTTATCAGACAGGCGTCATACCACTTGACCACCGAGAAGCCCGATAGCTGGTAGCTGGTTTGATTCACATAATAGCAGCAGGTACAGTACTGTGTTGATATATCACATAATAGCAGCAAATAGCCATCGGGCTTAATTCCCGGTGGTCTAGTTGTATGACGCCTGTCTAGTAACCAGGAGATCGTGAGTTCGATTCCTACCATAGCTGGCCTGAACATTTGGTGTTCACTTATATTTGGATAAGGCAAAAATTATTCAATAAAATTAAATCTACCCAACGGAAAACCTTGATTGATATTTTCTATTATCATATTGATCACTCTCATATATGCATCCAAGAACCATTAATATTGAATCTACAAGCAATTGTGACAAGAGACATGAACTCTTAGACCTTTGAACTTCTCAAGTCAATGTCATAATGTATGCATTGTCCATATTTGAAATTGATCTATCAAGGTCTTTGGTTTATCACAAGAACAATTTCATGCATACACTGACCTACAATCAAACTTGATATATGAAAATAATTTTTAGTATTCATAAAACACAAGAAAATTACTAAATGGATAAAAAAGTTGTAAGTATATGACCTTTATGACCTTTGAACTTGGCCCTGCAACCCCCCAAATTACCCCCCCCCCTATATCAAGCATATATGTACCAAGTTTGGAGTTACTTCCTCTAACATTCCTTTAGTTACACAAGAACAAGATATTTTAAGGCATACTGACCTCTGTGACCTTTGACCATGTGACCCCAAAATCCAATCAGATCATTCTCCCTCTATTATGTATATAAAGAATGTACCAAGTTTGAAGTTATTAGCTCCAATGGTTAAGTTATCACAAGAACAGGACATTTTAAGGTATATAACGACCTCTGTGACCTTTCATCCGTGACCATAAAATCAAAACAAAGTATTATCCCCCCAGGATATACCCTCATACCAAGTTTGATGTAAAACCACTCCACGGTTCTTGAGATTTCGACAAAACAAAACGGGACGGACGTACGGACGACCCGAAAACGTAATGCCTCTGGCCACTTCGTTGGCGGAGGCATAAAAAATCATAAATATTCTAAATAAATTAAGAGTTAGCACAGATATGTCAAGCTTAATTAAGTATGGAATGCAGAATGATGTCATATACTCCTGAAAACTGTCTTTTTTTTTTGCTGTTGATCTTATAAGATTTGGTTTGACTGAGAAGACAAGGTAGAAAGACTATATGTATATACAAAAAAAAATCCTTGAATAAACTAAATAAATTAATGTACTTTTCACACACAGAGGTAGCACAGATATGGCAAGATTAAAGGACAAGTCCACCCCCCCCAAAAAAAAAAAAAAAAAAAAACCTTGATTTGAATAAAAAGAGAAAAATTCAACAAGCATAACACTGAAAATTTCATCAAAATCAGATGTAAAATAAGAAAGTTATGACATTTTAAAGTTTTGCTTCATTTCACAAAACGCTTATATGCACACCTCAGTCGGTATGCAAATGAGGGAACTGATGACATCACTCACCCACTATTTCTTTTGTATTTTATTATATGAAGTATGAAATATTTTGATTTTCTCGTCATTGTCATGTGAAATGAAGTTTCATTCGTCCCTGAACACGTGGAATTCAATTATTTTAACATTTTGTGCTTCAGGCAAGGAGGACCTAGTTGTGCATATCACTGTTTTGTTGAAAATAAGCGAAACTTTAAAATTTCATGCTAGTTTGATTTTTCTCTATTTATTCAAATCAGCATTTTCCTGGGGTGGACTAGACCTTTAATTTGAAGATTAGAGACATTGAGTCAAATTTTCAAAAACAGTCAATGAAACATACACTACTCAATGCATCCTCTTCCCAGTGATACATGCTAGCAGGTTTTACATCCATATTTCATACTGTTAAGGTGACATTGCATTAACAAAGATATTACCTGAATTTCACAAATTTACTTTCGAGCTACATATTCCAAAATATATCCAGATCATCTCCTATAGTGGTACATGTTAGCACCAAGTTTCACATTTATATTTCAAATTGTTAAGGTGACAATGGCCCGTATTCTGATAGCGTGGTTTAACTTAACCCTAGTCTAAGTGTGGTAATAAACTGCCATATTTAAACCTAGGTTTAAATTTCGTATTCCGATAGCAAGGTTTAAGTTAACCCTGGTCTAAGTGTGGTAATAAATCCTCAAAAAGTAAAACTCGCGCAGGGGGTAGTTTAAGCCTGGTTTAAATCCAACAAATCATGGCCAACAATTTTTTAGATTTTATGCCTATATTGCATTTCGAGCTACTTCCTCAGTTTTTAACAGATTCTCATGAAATTTGGAACACACTTTGGTCTCAAGGTAAGGAGGTGTAAGAATTTTTTCCCCTTTTTCGGAAATTGTGTTGCCATGGTAACAGTATATTATGGTTCAAAATTTTACCGTTTAAAATACTTAATCAGTTTTCTACCAATTCTCAAGAAAGTTGGCTAACACATTGATTTTGAGGTAAAGATGTGCAAGACTCATTTTTGCATGTGTCGGAAATTGTGTTGCCATGGTAACGGTATAGTATGACAAAAACTAAGCATAAATCTTGCTGTTCCAACTACTTCCTCAGTTTTTAACCAATTCTCGTGAAATTTGGCACATACATTAGTCTTAATGTGAAGATGTGCAAAACATATTCTATGCCTAAAGTATATAAAAAATCGCGTTGCCATGGTAACATATCAAATATCGAAAATTAGGTGAAAAACTTGTGGTTTTAATTACTTTATAATTTTCAAACCATTTCTCATGATATTTGGCACAGACATAAGTCTTGAGGTGACGATTTGCAAGACACATTTTTGCATGTGTTGGAAATTGTGTTGCCATGGAAACGGTATATTATGGCAAAAACTATGTAAAAATCTTGCAATTCCAACTACTTCCTAAGTTTTAACCAATTCTCATGAAATGTGGTACAAACATTAGTCTTGATGTGAAGATGTGCAAAAAATATTTTATGTCTTTATAAAAAAAAATCATGTTGCCATGGTAACAAATCAAATATAAAAAATTAGATGAAAATCTTGTGATTTGAACTACTTTATCAGTTTCCAACTGGTCAATTCTCTTAAAAATTTGGCACATACATTAATGTTGAGGTGAAGATGTCTGACATATTTTTGCCTGTATCAGAATCGTGTTGCCATGGTAACAACATATTATATAACGAAAATAAGGTGAAAATTTTGTAGTTCGAACTCCTTCATTAGTTTTCATTTTTCAACCAATTCTTATAAAAGTTGGCTCACACATTGGTTTTGAGGTATAGATCTGCAAGACATATATTTGGGTGTATCAGAAATCGTGTTGCCATGGTAACAACATATTACATAATGAAATTAGGTGAAAATCTTGCGGTTTGAACTCCTTCATTAGTTTTCATTTTTCAACCAATTCTTATAAAAGTCGGCTCACACATTGGTTTTGAGGTATAGATCTGCAAGACATATATTTGTGTGTGTTGGAAACTTTGTTGCCATGGTAACATCATATTAAATCAATAAATGTGTAAACACATCTCGTGGATTGAACTTCTTCATTTTATGACATAGGCCTATGCTCATGAAATTTAGAACACATAGGTTTTGAGGTAAAATAATCTGCAAGACACATTTTCTCATTCATCAAAATATGTGTTTGTATGGTAACTACACACACCAAAATAAGATTAAGACAATAGTCAATGCTAACTGTTGTTTGGCTACATAGAGAACTACATGTAGCTGTAGGCTTAGTTCTAGTTTTAAGGGGGGTGCTAGACCTCTAGATCTCGAACTACAGTCCCTAGCTTTAGATCTAGGCCTAGATCTAGATTCTTTAGATCTAGTAATAATCCGTTAGATCTCTAGCCTACTTCTTGTGTCATGCCTAAGGTTAGATGGGTAGATCTACTGTAGACTAGCCTACATTTACTATTTTTCGATTTAGAATCTAAATTGAGAGTCTACAAATCTCTAGATCTAGACCTATTACATGTAGACCTAGATTGATACAGATCTAGTTCTAGATCTAGATAGGGTCTAAGTTATTTAGTCTAGAACTAGGCCAGCGTTAGAGATTCTAGATCATACAGTAAGTCAGTAGACTAGATAGCACAGACTAACGTAAGGCCTAGATCTAAATTCTTACATAAATCTAGGCCTGGCCTAGTCTAGTCAAGACTAATCTGTTGTTGGTCTAGGTTTAGGCCTGTTTTTTAGTCCTGGACCTGGAAACCTAAACAAGTCCCCAAAAATATTTAAATAAAATAAAAACTCTTCAAAGAAACAGATATGGACCTAAAACAGGAGTAGAGAGATGTCATTTAGCCAGGCCTAGTTACTTGGCAAGCAATGGCAATGCATAGCGATAGTCAGATCTAACACTGTAGACAGGAATAACCGTCGTTTCTGGGGATTTATTGAAAAAATTCTGACATTTTATTGTCATATCACATTGCCTTGGTGAGAGAGGCCAACGGCAACGTAGACTGTCATACTCATCATAGACTCAGCGGAACAATACAGAGACTGAAGCTTTTTGTCTAAGACAAATCAGATCTATTCTACTAGATTCTAACTAAGACTAAGGTTAGAATATAGATCTATATCTATCCCTGTCCCAAGGCTAAGCCAGCCTAATTCCTGAATGATGTTCTAGGCCTAGACCAATACTATAAATATGTATAATGTAGCTTCAGTCTCGGTTGCTCCACTAGACTACGGTTTGCTTCAGGAAAGTAAAAAAAGTCAAAACAATGTTCAATTCTCCTCCAAACAATTGGGCCTAAGCTAGATCTAACTATACTAGCCTAGGCCTAATGTTAGACCCAAGACTACTCTCAAAAGTTACAAAAATTTCCCCTTACATAAAGTTAGAATAAAGATGTCGGCCTCTTAACTTATTGTTTTAGATCTATAGGACTAGAGTCTAGACTCTAGTCTAGAGTGGGTGAGGTGAATCTATTCAATTTAGATTTTGACAAACATGAAAAGCAATCAATGGGACTGATACACACAAAACTATGCAGGTCACTCGGTTTGGGATTGAAATGTTTTAGTAATTAAAAAATATAAAGATAATCTGAATGAAAATTTCTTACCATATATGGGTGATGAATGCTTTTCTTTCACTACAATAGTTGTAATTAGTTTCCATAAAATCCAATTTTTTAAGAAAAAACAACTTAAGTGACATTTTTTCAACTTTGTTGCAGTCATCCCTGCAGCACTAATTTACCAAAAAGGTGCTAGTCTTGGTTAAAAGAGGATTATTATTTCCAAAAAGAATTTAAACCCGGGTTTAACCCAGGTTTAGTTAAACCTGGCTATCAGAATACCAAAATAATTAAACTACACTTAGACCAGAGGTGAGGTTTAGAGGAGGTTTAGTTAAACCAGGGTTAACTTTAGACTAGGGTTAAGTTAAACCTGCTATCAGAATACGGGCCAATGTGTTTAAACAAATAAATTTCACAAATTGACCTTTGACCTACATATTCCAAAATCCATTCAAATCGTCTTCCTAATGATGGTACATGTTAAACACCAAGTTTTTACATCCATACCTCAAGCTGTTTAGGTGATATTGCTTTGACAAGAAAATAACCTGAATTTTACATACAAGGACCACATATGAAGTTCACACCTTACGCAGTCTTGAATAAATTAAGTTTATGAGCAAGTTTGGATAATCCATGTGGAGTTAGAAGTTTCCAATACATTCTGTAAATCACTGTAATAGGGAAACATTGAGTAAGCAACTCTATCAACGTCCGTCAGCATTCAATCAATCTCGGGATATTCAGTATATTTCAAAATCTGGTGAGAAAACTCTGCATAGATTACCTGATCCTCATCAAAGAGCCAAGGATACTTCAGTCGGTCATCAGTGATCCTTGGCCGAGGGACAGAATTTATGATCCATGCCCTTCTGTCTGCCAGTGTCTTCTGCATGCAGAACTCAACTCTCTTGAAGTCTGGCTGCCTTTTTTTCAGTGCTCATCCACTCTATGTGCCTTGCAACAGTGTCAGATTTGGAAAGAATAAAAAATTATACTTAAAAAAAGAAAAAACAAAGAATAAAAAATTATACTTAAAAAAGAAAAAACAAATAGATTTAGAATCCTCATTCATTTAGTTTCTGTCAAATCACTTTTCATCCGAGTCCTTAATAGATATTTACAGCAAATTTTACTATAATAGCAAGTTTTATGCAACGACACGCCAGTCTTGTTGCCAAAGACAAGAACAGAAAAGCTCCACTTGGTCACACTTTGCGACTATCTGTCACAAACACACTGTACCAGTTAACATTTGGTGAAAGACCATAGCAGAACCATATGCATGCGAATTAGACTAAAAAATTAACTTTAGGTAAAATCTAACAGAGAAATGCATTACAAAATGTCACAACAATGTAGCCACTGTAAGATTCCTGCATCAATAGTGATACTCAAACATTAGTAAGTTATAATGCAAGAAATATTCTCATATTTTATGCATTTACTCACATTTACTTAATTCATCAACTCTTAAGGTGCCCCATACACGTTTAAAGCGTTTTTACTGGCCAAGTTCTAATCCTCTTTAATAATCCTTCTGGTTGAGTCTCATATATAACTATGTCATGTGAAAAAGAGAAATGCCTTTAAGTTTGGCCATTATCAAGTAATATATTTATCTAGAAGGATGAATCAATTGCCAAAGAAATTAAATGGCATGCACTTGGGCAAGACTATGGCACATTGAGAGTTAATTGGGGTTTCTGTTTGGTACCAGATACTTACTCTCCACCATTCACCAGTTGCTGTGCACCGAGGACCACAGGTAGTTTGTAATTTTTACTCTCAATGGCCCTGTCACAAGTTCGTCCTCTTCCATGTCTGCAAAATCGTAGAATTTGTCTTGCCATGTCTGCAGGAAAAATATCTTCTTCTTTCACTCCAAATGTTGTGCACATCACCCTAAGCAGCTCCTGTTTTGAGGTCTCCTCTGACTTGTTGGTTACCAACACCCTTCTTTGATTTTGGCCATATATCAATAAAAATTTGTACCTGGAATGAAAAGTAATTGATTTTCTTACTAAACCTGAATTTTGAATAAATAATGTATGCAAAGAGCTTTCAGGATAAATGTGTGTAATCAAAAGATATTGCATGTACATGGACACAAATATTCAGTTTTTGCCTCGATGCAAGAGGCAAACAAGACATATTCCAATGTTTGTCTGGGTTTGGTGATACATATTCCATTCATTTATCTTTTTTTCTAGTATTAGTTTCCTGTCTTCGAATATTAGTAAAATTGAAGGGATGGTCCAGGCTGGAAATATTTATATCTCAATAAATAGAAGAAAATTTACAGAGCAAAATGCTAAAAATTTAATCAAAATCGAATAACAAATAAAGTTTTTGAATTTCAAATGATATTATTCCGGTGAAACAGTTCTAGGCATGTCTTTATGAATATTCATTAGGTTGGCTGGTGATGTCATATCCCCACTTGTTCTTTTGTGTTTTATTATGTGAAATTTGGTTTAATAAAAAAAATTGCTACCAAGAACAATTGGATTGACAACTGATTAAGTGGACTAGTTATTTATTGCCTCAACTTATTTCATCATAATGGAGACACATCATTTACACATGTATGAAAAAATGAAACATTTACGATGTCATGTAATGACATAAGAAAAAATTGAGATGTGACGTCATCAGCCCACCTATTGAATATTCATGATGATGTGCATATTCCAAAAAATATTGATAAACTTTGAAAATCAATAACTTTGTTATTTGATATCCAAGTTTGATGAAATTTTCAGCATTTTACTCTGTGAATTTTACTCCATTTATATACTTTTAGATATAAATATTTTCAGCCTGGACCATCCCTTTAACTTCCCGCTACCAGGAAAGAAAATTGTATTGTAGTCTATTAAAAATTTTGATTTGAAATTAAGATACAGTACTAATACGACACAACGGTCCAGCGATGGTATTTCCATTTTTCATCACATGAAATTTCATTCATTTCATAATAACCAACCATACTTAAAATTCATACAAATTTCAGACAATTCCACTATTAGTGACACATATGGAACAACACTTCCTAAATTAATAACTTAACCCATTTGTGACGAAATTCCACATTACGTGGTTTGGCCTCGGATTTTTCATGAATAGTTGTAGGGCCTATATATGAAAATACCAAGGAGACTCGAAAGTAAACGCTAGAACTATTGGCATTACTTTTCTTTTGGTAACAATCATCGCCGCTATGGCTATAGGGAAATGCGCATATCTTTCAGTTGTGTACAACTGTGTAGATCTACTATCGTAATGTGCATGCATGCTGTAGAAATCGTCGAAACAAGGAGCCAGCCACGTTCCCACAACCACACTCTGAACTTACCAAAAAAAAAACAGATTTTCACATGGAAAAACATATACAGACATATGAATTGTACTCCCGCTTAAAAATAAAGGATTTATTAAAACATACTACTTTGCAGCTAGCTGATCCATTGATCAAGTATTACTAATTAAATGAGGACTAATTAACCCGCACTCCGCAGTAGCAGAGTCTGTACTGTAGCCTAGGCCTAGACTGGCTAGAGACTAGACCCATCAAAAAAAAAAGAATTCAGATCAGTGGACTGAATGCTGTTGCCGTTCAAAAGTATAACATTAATTAGGACCACCGACACCGTACTCTAACCGTTAACGTAAACTTTAAAAAGTTAAAGTATAGATCTAGATCTAGACCCTAGTCGATAGTCTAACGTTAATTAAGCCAGTAGGAGATCTAGTACAAAATTTTTCTTCATACTCGATGGCAGCCAACAAGTTTTTTTTCAGGTAGGCCAAGCGCTAGCCTAAGTTAGGCCTAGGCTAGGGCCGGGACTAGGCTACGAGTACGACGTGTTCCACCATAATAATAGATCTAGTCCAAAGGCAAAGTCCAAGGCAAGCTCAAGCCTATAATATATAGCCATAAATAACTTTTAGGCCCTACATGTAGCCAGCCCCAATGCCTGGCTTCAACTTCAAGTTGAAGTCAGAATACATTTCTAGACCCATGCAACACTCCTAATCAAAATAAATGCAGCAACATTACAGACTAAGGCAAACTCTTGAAATAATCCACTGCACTGACAGTGACACTGCCTGCTGCAGAGTGCAGTACTGTACGGTACTACTCGGGCTTGGTACGGTACGCGCACAATCCGCCGAGTGTTCAATTTCCGAGTCATGCAAGGCCAAGGAGGTGCCAGGAGTGGACTAATTCATGAGAATGCCCAACAGATTACTGATTAGATAAGCTTACTTACCGTTAACTATCTCCTGACAGTTCCATAATTTGTCTGTTCTCCTATAGTTTCAGTTAAAAAATTAGTTGAATGCAGTTAATTGCCTGAATTTCATGAACTTGAAGCTTAGCTAGCCCTTGGCCTTAGAAGCATTATAGTGGAGCGGCTAAGACCCAAAATACACCCAAATCGTTCACTTTTGAAGAAAGCGTGAAACTTTGCACATAGTATCTATGGTAATTAGGGATCATTAAAAAAAATGGATCCCAAAAAATAGCGCCCTCTGGCGGCCGCCATTTTGAATTCCAATATGGCCGCCAAAATTTTAACACCAGCGTACAAAATAGCTTATAACTTTCTTGTAAAACATGTTTTAAACATGTATGAGGTATGGATTTAAAGAAAATTAAATTCTTAGCATAATGGAACCAATTAGGATTTTTTTAAAATTTTCGTTTCTATTGATAATGGGAGTAAAACCTATTTGTTTTACATTTTTTCTGAAAATTGCAGATTTACCATGAGATTCAAAATTCTATCAAATGATCATTATTCAACTAAATGTCATCAAATAAATTTAAAAAAATATCCTCAAGTATGCTGAATAGATTGTGAAAAGTTGGTGATTATTACACTTTTTACCAAAAAGTTATAACCCTTGAAAGAGAGTAATGACAAGTTCTTCAGAATCACAAAAGTGAATAAGACATGCGCCCTCTGTTGTGGAGATATGGACAGCTGCTTCATTCTGGTTGGTCAAAAGTTTTGTTCATCTATTGACATCTCTTGGCAGTCTACTCTGGTAAGTCTCTGCTAAGTTTAGCATTAACTCATGTAGAAAATGATATTTCAATGCTGTAGTTGTTATGAAACAATACATTTTTATCAAGATAAATGCTTATATTTCCAATATTTTTCATGTTAAATAGTTGTACTGTTCACCAGTCCCATCCAGTCAAAATCATGTCGGGTTGACAGAAGTGATGTTTGCACGTATGCCTAGATTTACATAGACCTCTAGGTCTACAAATATAGATCTATGATCATTCAGAAGAGTTTTTAACAGTCAAATGAAGTTGTATACATGCAGTCTCCACTGGTAATTTTGAAGAGAATTAAAATGTTGAGTCATCATAGATTTTTGTGATCTTTCAATTAGGCCTAAGCCTAAAGCCCTAAGGTAGTCTAGCCTAGCCTCGAATTCGGGATCATTAGGCCGAAGCCAGGATAGGATCCAGGCATAATATGGTATCATAGATTTCACTGAAATTGTGAATTCAAGAAAGGATTCACTAGAATACAACTATTATTGTCTCCTTTATAGAATAAATGTGGTGTAAAGTAATCAAAGCATGTATATCTAAACTTAGTCTAGACCTACATCAGGACCATAATGTAGTCTTGTAGACCTTGACTGAAAAAGCAATGGAGTTAATTCATTAAAGATAATTTAAGATCAATGCACAGTGTATTTGAATATCATTCTTTTTGTTTATAAATATAAAAAAGTAGAAAATGTACCTACTCTAATCCATTCAGGACAGGAATGGTGTTGCAGCAGAGGCAATTGCCATTCCTTCCTCAAGTTGGCAACAATAGAAATTTCAATTTTCTTTCTAGAATACAGTGTAGACTATACCTAGTTCTTGAATGTCCGGACAGGTTGGGTATCCAAACAATTTTAGTATTCTAATTTCAACAAGATGGCATTAATTATTTTATGAATTTCTTGAGAATTAATACTAGTATTATTCAAAATGAGATATATTCATGATATTTTCTATTATCGGGTGCATCATTTTGGCAAAATTGAAAATAAAAACTAGACAATTTATTTTTGTTAAGCCTCTGGACACCCAACCCACATTCTTTTAATGCAATGGTACCCAGTTTGGTCTCCATTTCAGAAAAGCTTAAGAAGTTTATGAACATTTTTTTTCTCTCTTTCTGTTCATCAGATAGTGAAGAAGACATACACCCTCTCTTCCAAAGACATGGACTTCTGGTTGGACACAATTAGGTAAGTTTAGCATTCATTCATCATAATGGTATCTTAAAGAAGATGCATAAGAGAAACAAAGAACAGTTGGGTATGATATATTTTCTTGAAATGGGGGGGGGGGGAGGGTTTGATGAATCTAATATTGCATTCCATAAAGATATTTTTGTATTCTTCGTCGTAATTGTGACAGGGCTTGTGTGAAATACAGCCTGTCATGATACACGCCAAGATGACCACCGTGTTTCACACTATGATTTTGTTGTATTTGGCTAAAACATTTGTTGAGAAGTTTTGACCTTTTTTCCCCCTATATTCTTACAAGTCTTTCCCCGTGATTATTGCATTTTTGAGCGTCCGGAAAGGTTGGGTATCCGAACATACGATTTTAGAATTCTAATTTCAACAAGATGGCATTGAATATTTTATGAATCTCTTGAGAATTATTGCTTATGTTACTTCAAAATTATATTCATGATATTTTATATCATCTGATGCATAATTGTAGCAAAATTGAAAATAAAAATAGACAGTTTACTTTTGTTAACACCTAACCCCATCCTATTTTAATTTAAAATTTAATACAATATTATCTAACTTTGGTCTCCATTGTATGTAGAAAAGCATGAAAAGGGTGAAAACATTTCTTTTTTCTCTTTCTGTTCATCAGATAGTGAAGAAGACAATCACCCTCTCTTCTGAAGACACGCACCCTCCTTTCCAAAGGCATAGACTTGTGGTTGGACAAAATTAGGTGAGTTTAGCATTCATTCATTATAATTGTCTCTTAACGAAGATGTGTAAAAGAAACTGAAAACAGTGGGGTATGATATGTTTGCTGGACATTTAAATATTTTTTTTGGGGGGAGGGGGCTG
The DNA here is from genome assembly GCF_037042905.1 of Lytechinus pictus. Classification (NCBI taxonomy): domain Eukaryota; kingdom Metazoa; phylum Echinodermata; class Echinoidea; order Temnopleuroida; family Toxopneustidae; genus Lytechinus; species Lytechinus pictus. The sequence continues at coordinate 3,235,395 of NC_087250.1, forward strand.
ATGAATCAAATATTTGCATTCCATAAAGATGTTTTCGTATTCTTTTTTTGTATTTAGAAATACAGCCTGTCATGATACACCACAAGATGGTCACCGTGCATTACACTATGATTATATCGTATTTGCAGGGCTGTCAACATGGCGTGAGACATTTGAAGCTTAAGGCAATATTTTAGCTGCTAAGGTAGTACTTCAGCAAATAAATACAGAATATAAACAATAGAATAAAGCCAAGAACTTTCCAACCAGCTGTATTAGCTGATACAAATGCCTTTATTCTTTAAAAATAAGCCATCCAAAAAGCTGCAGCAGCTGAAATAAATGCCTTTAATTGTTATTTAAAAATAAGTTATTTCAAAATAAAACAAAGATCCCTGCCAATACACCCAGTAATAAAGAGAATTATTTTGACACTCAAACGAATACTTTTTTAAGCAATAGATATCATTGTCTAATGAACAAAATATTTGATTCAGCTGTTGGAAGTATGCTTCATCTTTTTCATTCAAATCATTGTGTAAATTTTGTTTTAGTTGCCTGTTTCACCGTGCCAAGTAATATTTAAAATGTCTCACGCAGTGTTGGCAGCACTGCATTTGGCTAAAACCTTCATTGAGAAGTTTTTAACACTTTTTGCTATATTCTTACAAGTCTTTCACCATGATTATTGCTTATCGCTTTATCATAAGCCATTTCTTTTTTTTTCCAGGATCAAGAGGAAGATAATCAGGGTTGAGAATAGCAACAGTTAGCAAGTGTGCCGATGTGCAGATGCTACCCACAGTCCAGCAGCACTTGTGTGATGCATGATGTCGAAGCTGTTCAGACTAGTAAAGCCTGGCGAAATGGCTGAAGTAAAGCGGCCGCCATTGGACTGGACCCTCTGCATTCTCTGTCAAGAGAAATCGTCTGAATATCTTACCCAGCCTTGGAAGGGTAGAGGGCGAGGGAATCATGAAGCTAAAGGGACAAGTTATCAGTCATTCGCAACAAATCTGTTAAAATTTAAAGAACTAGGCAAAGTTCCTTTGAATGTTGTTCCTGAACAATTAGACGATGGGTCTGGCATTGAAGAGACATTACAAACGAACAAAGCAATGTGGCATAAGACTTGCCGGAATATGTTCAGTGACATGAGATTGGATCGGCAAATAGAAAAGCGTGAACTAGAACCAGACAACGGTATCAGCTGCAGCAGCAGAGTTAAAGTGAGACGGACTAGTGTTCAAGACTACCATTCCACTGGACAGAAACAAGCTCTTTGCTTTTTCTGTGATAAAGAAGCTGGAACTGCAGGACTGCATGATGTTACAACAACTGGGATAGACCAGACGGTTCGAAAGTATGCCACAGAGCTTCAAGATACAAGACTCCTGGCTAAATTGGCCCCAGGTGATATGATAGCACTGGATGCAAAGTATCACAAGACTTGCCTGTCGGATCTATACAACAGGTGAGTTGATTTATGAGAAATTGGTGTGAGGGGCGACCTATGATGATGTTTCATTGCAACATGAAATATAAGTAAAGGATCATGGAGAGTTTTAAATGTTGATAGCTGCCTAGATTGACAAAAAGTAGACACTGCCCACAAATCATGTGCCATGTTTTTATATCTCAATGGTTGTAGTATTTTGGTGGGAAGAATAATGATTTCAAATTAACTTTCAAACAGTTAAATATAATAATACAAAGTTAACGATCATAGGAAAAGTGCATATCAGATTTTTTTTTTTTTCACAGACCAAAATGTTCAAATCTACTAACAAAATGAGACTGCACTCACATATTTGTAAATAACTAATGGTCAAATAGCAACCTTCCAGAAAATTAGTAAAAAGTTTTCCTCAAATCTTTTGTTTCATACCAGGCTTTATATCGTTTGATGCTGATACATGCCGTCGATCGGCTGATAAAACCTCGTATCTCAAATTTTTGTGAAAATGATTTTTTTTTTTTAAATAAATGTGATGTTTAAGGTATAATTTATCTCCTGAAAACCCCAGGAGTTGTATATCTTTAAAAAAACCTTGTATCTCAACTTTTTATTCAAATTTGGCCAAGTGCACAGACCTCGTAACTCCATTTCCCGCCTTCTAAATTATATTTAGTGCATTTCAACCACTTCACATAATCGAAATGATTAACAAACATTGTCTAAGGTTCAAATAACATTGCCTACACACATGGTTTCTTGAAAGGAAGATTATTTTCTTCGTTTTACTAAAAATTTCGGGTTTTTTGAGATATGAGGTTTTAACAGCCCATGAACGTTAGGTACGCTGGGTTGATAAAACCTTGTATCTTAATTTTTTGTGAAATCACTCTTTTTCAGGTTAAAATTACTCTTTTTTGTTCATGAATGTGAAGTGTAAGGTGTAATTTACCTTCTAATAGTCATAACAAAGAATGATGAGTTGCATATTCTTATAAAATATATCAAATTTCATAATTTGTACAAAAACCTCCTATCTCATTTTATGATTTGTTTTCTTGTGCCAAAACCTCGTAACTCATTATATCCCCTTCACAATTATATATTGCACGTTCCAACCATCTCATATTAATTCAATTATCAAACATAGTATTCAGTTCAAATAACATAGAATATTCACATAATTTCTTAAAATAAGAAAGTTTTTTCGCTCTCCTGAAAATTTTGCTTTTTTGAGATACGAGGTTTTATCAGCCCATCGACGAATTGCGTTATCGTATCAAAGATCTGTGTGGTGGTGATATTAGAATATGATATCAAAATTTGCTTTTTTTTCAGAGGAATATATAAAAGTATGTACCCTCCCAGCACAAAATTGCAAAATTCCTTTTGGTGCTTAGGCATCGATAAATAAATGCATGTAAAATTGTGTATTTGCTTTTGAATGTCTGTGTTATATTTATGATTTAATATAAATGAAACATTCTAAACTGATCTTGATACAAAATATAATTGAAAATAAATAAAATTTTATGAAATTCAAAAGAATAATTCTGAACAGATATTTTACAAATGTTTTGGACTTCAAACTTCCCATTAATTTACGTTTCACATTCTCTCTACAGGTATAAACGGGTGAGAAACACAAGACTTCAAGGCTCTTCTGACAGTCACGACTCGTCCCATAAAAGTATCGCACTTGCGGAGCTGATCTCTTACATTGATGAAAGGAGGATGGTTGGGCCTAGTGTTCCTGTCTTCCGTCTTGTCGACCTTGTCTCTGTGTACACAGAGCGCCTGGTGGAACTGAGTCCGGACAATACAGAGATAAAGGTCAATTCAACCCGTCTGAAAGAGCGGCTCCTATTGCATTGTCCATATCTGAAAGCTGTGAGGCAAGGAAGAGATGTTCTCCTGACATACGACACTGCGATCGGAGATGCCATCCAAATGACATGCTTTGATGATGATGATTCTGAAGCGCTACAACTGGCAAATGCAGCTTTAATTATCAGGAAGCAACTTTTCTCCCAAGGCAGAAAATTCAATGGATCCTTGATAAATGATTCAGCTGAAAACACAGTTCCTAGCAGACTGCTAGCACTGGTCAATATGATCCTTGATGGTCCGAGTATCAAGTCGCAGACGCGAAAAGATGGTTCGTCGACACGAGCAGCTCGAACCATTAGTGAACTCATAATATTCAATAGCATACAGGGCAATCGTGTGAAGAAAGATGCAGTTCGACATAACGCTGACAGAGAGGTCCCTGTACCGACTTACATAGGCCTGAAAGTTCATGCGCAGACACGAAATCGTGAATTGATTGACAGCCTCCACAAGCATGGATTGGCAATATCATATGATCGGGTTCTCAAAATATCATCATCTATCGCAAATGGCATCATCAATCGCTTTGAGGAGAATGGAGTAGTCTGCCCGCCTCAGTTGAAGAAAGATCTTTTCACGACAGGACAGGTTGACAACATTGATCATAATCCCAGCGCAACGACAGCAGTTGGCTCTTTTCATGGAACTGCCCATTCCTTGTGTCAGCACCCCACTGAGAACAATCAAGGAACAGATGCTGACCCGATAGGTCTCGTTGACATGGAGACAGGCAAGCGAATCCATCCTCTTCCTCTGGCATACACAAACATCTTGCCTGCACCATCAATGCCGAAGGAATACAAAGCACCAGTGACGTACGGACCAATGCGACCAGATAGGGACAAGTTTGATGAAGACCGCATTAATGAGAAAAAATGGCTTGAGAAGCAGTTATCTTTGATGGAAGAAGGAGACCTTTCGGTTGGTGATTTTGTGTCATGGGCTGCATACCATGCAAATATGCAGATGCAACATACATGTAAGCTGCCGACTACAATTGCACTGATGCCATTATTTCGTGAAGTATCACACTCATTTGCAACAATAATGCATTGCATGTATACCAACCAACAAGCAACACACTTGTTAAACCCAGGACAAACACCAGTATTGACGATGGACCAACCTTTGTATGCCCTTGGGAAACAGATCCAGTGGCGATTCCCAGAGCGCTATGGTGAAGACAAGTATGTGATGATGTTAGGCCCTCTTCATATCGAAATGGCTGTCTTGAAAATGCTTGGTGATTTGCTGGATATGACTGGTTGGAGTAATGCTATCGCCCAAGCAGGAGTTGCTACACAAGGGACAGTGGATAGTTTCATTCATGCATCACATGTAGCACGGACAAGGAGAGCCCATCAAATTACTGCTTCTTCACTGTACATTCTCCAAAGGCAATCTTTCAGGAAGGAAAAAGAATCAGCCATCCATCAGTATCCTGTTGCCGAGGAGAGCTTCACAGAATGGTGTGAGCAGCGAAGCAAGTTCTACCCTATGTTTCGATTTTGGAGCACAGTGCTTGATCTAGAACTGACTTTGTTGGCATTTGTGCGATCGATTCGGACATCAAATTTTGAGTTGTACGTGCAGACATTGTCTCAACTAGCTCCATGGTTCTTTGCGCTAGACCATATCCACTATGCCCGTTGGATCCCTGTACACATTAAGGACATGGCAAGACTTGCCAAGCAGTGCCCAGATGTACATGAACACTTCATGCGTGGTGCATTCACATCAAACAAAACTGGGAATCTATACTCTGCAATTGGTTTGGATCACGCGCATGAGCAGGTGAATGCTCAAGTCAAGGGTAACGGAGGAGCCATCGGTCTGACAGAAGATCCAGGTGCCCTACGACGATGGATGGTGGCAGGGCCGCATCTAGCCATGGTCATTGAAGAGTATGAGAGCAGTGCTGACAAGTCACCTGTGGATACTAATCCAAAGCATCATGAACAGAGTCCATCGGCGCAAAAATCCTTTGCTGATGATGTGCGATCCCTTGTTGCTGTAATGGATGAGTTGGGGAATCCATTCATGGATCGTTCAAAGGAATTGGTAACAATAGATTCACAAGAAGTCATGCCGCAGAAAGTTGTGGAGGGTATGGAGCAAGTTCACACCCTGGGAGAGAAGAAGTATGAAACCTTCATCGAGGAACGCCTCTTGAAAAACGAAACACCCATCAGTGCACCCATCAAACGAAATTCACTTCCACTTTTCCGCAATCGAAAGCATGTGGGTCCATCCAAGGAAAAGCAGACAATAATAGATCTGAAGAGCGACTGCGCATTGTTCTCACGACTATACATTGCCAGTCAGACAAGAGGAGGTGACATCAAAGAATTCTTCAAGCATGAAAACCAAAAATATCCCCCATCACTTTCTTCGTCTGGAACACTTAAACAAGGAACCAAATCAGAATTGGTTAGATTGCTAGAGACTCTCCTCAATACTCCGTCAGCTGTCACAAACACTCCATCTACAGATGTGACAATCCTTGATGGTGCGGCGCTTGTGCATCTGATTCCAGTTAAGGAATCAAAAACCTTTGCTGAATATGCACAGGAAGTATTCATCCCGCACATCTTGTTTGAACTTGGAAAGGTCAAGCGGGTTGATCTTGTTTGGGACGTGTATCTCAAGAACAGTTTAAAGCTTTCAACAAGAGCAAACAGAGGTACAGGCACAAGGAAGAGGGTGTCTGGTAATGTGAAGCTTCCAGGGAACTGGAAAAACTTCTTGCGGAATGATAACAATAAGGATGAACTCTTCCAATTCCTAGGACAACAATGTGTTTCCAAGGACACAGGTGACAAGGTCATCATTTCCACCCTACTGGACTCTGTTGTCACCTCTAGAGAGGATTACACCACAGATGGACTTCAACCATGCTCGCATGAAGAAGCAGATACGCGTATCCTTCTTCATGTCAAAGATGCTATGAACTGCGGGTTCAAGAGAGCAATGATACGAACTGTTGATACTGATGTTGTTGTGCTCGCTCTTGCCCATTTCCAGGACTTGCCAGACATCGAGCAACTCTGGATAGCTTTTGGAACTGGCAAGGATTTCAGGTACATTCCAATCCATGAGATTGCCCATGCAATATCCCCAGAGATGGCCAAAGGATTGCTTTTCTTTCACGCATTCACTGGATGTGATGTAACATCCTACTTCGCCAACCACGGGAAGAAATCTGCATGGAAAACTTTGCTTGCATGGCCAGATATCACCAACACGTTTGTTGCACTGTCACGGCCGTGTACAGCACAACTACCAGATGAAGTTGTTCTAGAACTTGAACGATTCGTTGTCCTGATGTACTGCCGGACCAGTGATGAGACTCGTGTCAATGAAGCCAGAATGGAACTTTTCGCAAAAATGAAAAGAAACATCGAGAACATCCCTCCAACAAGAGCTGTCTTAGAACAACACATCAAGCGATCAGCTTACCAGTCAGGCCATGTGTGGGGACAATCACTTGAAATACAACCTCAAATTCCTGATGTCACTGAATGGGGGTGGGAATCGACCGAATCAGATGGTTTTGTTCCTAAGTGGTCCACCTTGCCCATCGCCGAAGCAGCTTGTCTTGAATTAATTTCCTGTAACTGCATCAAATCTTGCAAGGGAAACTGCAAGTACTTCAAGACAAAGCTGGAATGTACTGCACTTTGCAAATGTGGAGGGGTATGTTATAAGTAGGAGATCAGAATAGATAAATGTGGACAGGACATCCTTATCCCTTATTTTTCATCTATACCACAAAAATCTCGACAAACATCTCATCAACAGTGCAGTTAATTGTTCGCTGATTATTGGATCCTCTGCAAGACACTCCAAGGTTAGCCAACATCCTTACCTGGGAATCCAACTGTCTAACACTCTTATTTTGGGTATGTCAATGCCTAATGGTTGCACTAGCGTGGACTACATGGTGGCCATCTGAGAATCCTCTGATTTTGACACAACCAACATTTTTCAAATCACCAAAATGGATATATAAGTTTGAACTGTGTGCTTGTCTTCGTGCAAATATAGGTATTAACAGGTTTGCAAAAAGACTATATTGTGGCTATATGGTGAAATGAGCTCATTTGAAATATGTTCAAAGGTATCATGATCATTGGCATATCGTATATTGTCACATATATTGTGTAATAGCAAGGCGGCCATCTTGAAATCAAATACCGCAGATGCAAGTTCTGACATTGGCAATGTTTTTTTAGACATCGAAAACACTTGAACTCCTAAATATGGACAGAGGGTATGTTGATTTCTGCAGCCATATTTGAATTCAAAATGGCGGCCCCAGAGGGTGTTATTTCTTAATTTCAATTTTGCAGACTTCTGATATAGATTATGATAATAAGTAATAACTTTCTGGACAAAAAAACACAGGAATAGTCGTTTAGATTTAACTCCAAGGTGAAATAGCAACAACAAAAAAAAACCTGCACAAAACGAGCGCAAAAGTAATTTTATTTTGTCGGCCATATTGGAATTCAATATGGCGGACCTCTGACATAGATTTTAACACTGCCATCATGTTCCTAGACACTGAAAACATGGGTAAAGACGTTTGAATCTCAGTCCTAGGTGCAATAGAACAGGAGATATGGCCAAAAGTATTATGATTTTGGCGGCCATATTGGAATTCAAAATGGCGGCCCCCAGAGGGCGCTTTTTTTTTTGATCCATTTTTTTTTACAATCCTCATGTATCATAGATACCATGTGCAAAATTTCATGCTTTCTTCAAAAAGTGAACGATTTTGGTGCTTAGCCGCTCTACTATTAAGCTGATTGTATATGTATCTGCACGGCGTACGTGTGTACGTGTGTGCATTTGTCTATGGTGTGTATAGCATACATGTGCGGGTTGTGCGTTACACACGTGGTACTCGGTGGTAGGTACTCGTACATCGACGCGCATAAAAAAAAAGTGCGCGAAAATGAGCGGGAGGGGTGGGGGGGGGGCAGGCGGGGAATGCGCGAAATTCGTGTTGAACACAATTATAAAGTAGACAGGTTCAAAATGACAAATGATATATATGTACGTATAGACAGACAATGTTTAGTGACTGGGCAGACATATTTTGAAATTATACAAAAAGATAATATAGTCCTATTAAAAAAAAAAAAAAACACCAGCGGCCACCCCCGGCCCGACTACCTTCAAGATCAACAACAACGGCCCTGCTTAGTTAGTAATTCAGGTCGCAGGCCTTTATAATTTTAGTCATGCCTTTGGATGGCCGAAAGTTAGTCGTACAACATTATGAGGTGCACGTATGCCTCATTTAGTCAGAAACCACAAATGGTGTTAGTCAAGCCTGTCTTTTTACGAAATACGAGTAATGAAAAACCTTCGTTAGTCCACAGCTGAGTTAGTCGTGACAAGCTTTATAGGCCCAGACTAACAAAGTTAGTACCTTGGTAAAATGGGAATTTAATCATGGTTTTGTAACCAATGTTTTTACACTTTCATTAAACCACGGTTAAAACCATGGTTACCCAGAAGGAAAAACCAGTAAGACCAGTAAAATTTTTTACTGGTTTCCAGTAAAATTTTACTGGTTTCCAGTATATTTTTACTGGGCCAGTTGATTTTTAACTGGACCAGTAAAAATCAACTGGAGACCAGTTCGAACAATTGCATTCCAGTTGAAGCAATTAGTAATACCAGTTAAATCGTTTTTCATCAAACTGGTGTTTCTGGTCCAATATATGGTTTCCAGTAGATTTTTACTGGTTTCCAGTATATGTTTACTGGACCAGTTGATTTTTAACTGGACCAGTAAAAATCAACTGGAGACCAGTTCAAACAATTGCATTCCAGTTGAAGCAAAGTAGTAATACCAGTTAAATTGTTTTTCATCAAACTGGAGTTACTGGTCCAATAAATAATGACATTTTTTCAAGTCAGATCATTTGACGAATTATGGAAAATAAATCTTGCAATTCAGAGAGAGTTATTATCGTTATCATTGTTATCATTCTTCTTATAATTATCATAATTATTATTATTATGATTATTATGATCATTGTTGTTATCATTCTTATTACTGTTATCATTGTTATCGATATTGTAATTATCATTATTAATATCATCATAATTATCAAGTATTAACATTATCATTAAAATAATTATTTCCTTTAATTATGATTAAGATCAAAGCAAGATATATTCCTCTGATCATGGACCTACTAGCAAAGTAGGTCCATGCTCTGATATAGTCAACTGGTCTAAAGTAATTCATTGTTTGAAATTGAACTGGTCAAGACCAGTAATACCAGTAATTTTGATGATGCTGATCACGTGGTTTACCTCATTTGCATATTTCCCATTTTAAAAGGAAAAATCAGGATTTAGAATGGAATATCCTTGCAATGGCACTCATTGTTGTTTAAAAACTTTCCAAATAAGTGTGTGAACTAATTCACAATGAAAATGTGTAATTTCATATATCACTTTTAAAATAACAGCAGAAAGATTAATTTACTAACCATCTTTTCCATCACATTTCAATGACAATGGTATATAACAAACCAAATGCATGTAAATAATTGGTCCAGTAAGACCAGTACGAGGACCAGTTCGAGGACCAGTCAGACCAGTAGAAAATACCAGTAAAGACCAGCTTGAATTGGATACCAGTATGAAGACCAGTAACAACCACCAGAAACAAGACCAGTATAAAATTCCAGTAATTCGATCAAGACAAGTTAAATTTTTAACTGGACCAGTATGACCAGTTAGACCAGTAAACCAATGTTCCAATTTCCAGAGTTACGAGTTAAAATTCTACTGGTCTAACTGGTCCAGTGGAACTGGTTTTTCCTTCTGGGATATATAACAATCATTTTCAAACTATCATAAAACCATGGTTAAAATCATGGTGTATAACCGTCGTTTTCAACCTTGGTAAAACGCAAATTTAACCATGGTTTTGTAACCACTGTTTTTACACTTTCATTAAACCACGGTTAAAACCATGGTTATATAACCATCATCATTTTCAAACTATCTTAAAACCATGGTTAAAATCATGGTTTATAACCGTCGTTTTCAACCTTGCTAAGACGAATGTTTAACCACGGTTTTGTAACCACTGTTTTGACACTTTCATTAAACCACGGTTAAAACCATGGTTATATAACCATAATTTTCAAACTATCATAAAACCATGGTTAAAATCATGGTGTATAACCGTCGTTTTCAACCATGGTAAAACGGAAATTTAACCATGGTATTGTAACCACTGTTTTTACACTTTCATAAAACCACGGTTAAAACCATGGTTATATAACCATAATTTTCAAACTATTATAAAACCATGGTTAAAATCATGGTGTATAACCATCGTTTTCAACCATGGTAAAACGGAAATTTAACCATGGTATTGTAACCACTGTTTTTACACTTTCATTGAACCACGGATAAAACCATGGTTATATAACAATCATTTTCAAACTATCATAAAACCATGGTTAAAATCATGGTGTATAACCGTCGTTTTCAACCATGGTAAAACGGAAATTTAACCATGGTATTGTAACCACTGTTTTTACACTTTCATTAAACCACGGTTAAAACCATGGTTATATAACCATCATCATTTTCAAACTATCATAAAACCATGGTTAAAATCATGGTGTATAACCGTCGTTTTCAACCATGGTAAAACAGAAATTTAACCATGGTATTGTAACCACTGTTTTTACACTTTCATTAAACCACAGTTAAACCATGGTTATATAACCATCATTTTCAAACTATCTTAAAACCATGGTTAAAATCATTGTGTATAACCGTCGTTTTCAACCTTGGTGAAACGGAAATTTAACCATGGTTTTGTAACCACTGTTTTTACACTCTCATTAAACCACGGTTAAAACCATGGTTATATAACCATCATTTTCAAACTATCTTAAAACCATGGTTAAAATCATGGTGTATAACCGTCGTTTTCAACCTTGGTAAAACGGAATTTTAACCATGGTATTATAAATACTGTTTTTATGCTATCATAAAACCATGGTTACAACCATGGTTAAATTACTATGGTTTTTTTCATTAAAGTAGAACGATGATTTTGTCATGGTTTTATAACTATTGTTTTTAACTTTCTTAAAACTGTGGTATAATGATGGTTTTTATAACCATGGTTTTAAAATCGTCATAAAATGACATTTTTATCATGTTATTATAACTATGGTATTTTAACAATGGTATTACCACACTTCCGCCACACATTTACCTTGGTTATGAATTTAAAACCATGGACTACCATCGATCCATTGTAAAACCGCCCCTAACCATGGTTATACCATGATTACAGTTGTAAAACCATGGTTTTTTCTAATAAGGGAATTCTTCCATTGTTGTAATTGTTATCATTTTCCATATAGATCTACACATAGAAATCATATAGAAAAGGGCATAACTCCTTTTCCCCATGGTTTTAAACGTCGATGTAACCATCATCACAATAACTCGTGAGTCAAAAATGACTATTTAGTGATAATATTTGAAAAAGATTTACGCATTGGTCCAGTTAATTGATGAATATATAAGTTTATGATTTTGATTTCCAATGCTGGCAACCATCCGATCATATTGATGAATTTTTACGTGCAAATAAATGTAGAAAAGTTTGTTGACAGCAAAATTTGCTTATCAAATGCGCGCATGCAGTCGTGTTTTTTTTTTTGCAATAAACAGGAGGCTAGGGGTAAATTATGTTTACATTGTATTATTATTGCCTTGCAACCGTGATAAACAAAATGATTACAATGCGTGTTTAACGCTTCATAAAAGATTTTCTGGAAAATCTAGACTTGAGTCATCCCGATTCACCCCGGCTGAAATACTGTGCTGATCGGCAAATCGGCTGTAATATTATGTTGATATATCGCTGGTGTTTGTGATCCTATGATAGGACCAATGTTATGTGAACAAATCAAGGATATAATAATAAGGAGCGGAAGAAGGTAGAGGAGAAGAATCAGAACGGGAGAGGTATCATAATTTGTATTACACTCTTAGTTTTTATTTGTCAAGTTTGGGCAAAGATTTCTTAAAGTGGCAGTAAAAATTCGTCACGCTAAAATGACGATCACTTTATGTCAATTGACAAATAATTTTAGTAGTTTGACAAATCAAGAAGTCGGGAATACTAATTCACCTCTCTACGTATCGAATGTAAATCCTGTTTTGACAAACTGCTTTAACTGACGAATCCAACAAGCACGAATTGACAAATTGATATTTTCAGTCCAATTGCAGACGACGAATCTTATCAGACATGACAAATCCTGGGACGAATTTAGACATACAATACGAATTTTCGAATGAAATTTTAAACGGGTTCCTTATCTTTAAAAAAAAATGTCAGATATCATATCGTGCGCATGCGCCCTGGCCAAAATGTTTAAATTTTGTATCGATATCGCTAACGCGCATACAATTTTCTGGACAAGTTGTTTCCAGGACCAGGTCCGGCAACACAGCGAAAAAGATCGTGAGTTTTTACAATTTTTTGTACATTTGATAAAAAAATGAGCATCACACACACTTATCAAATACAATTTGAATGCATTTCCAACAGACTCTACTCGATAATGGCTTTGGTATTCGTTAACAAATATGACTGTGTGATGTTAGACCAGTTTTGTCAAGATCAGCCCATAGACTAGGCCTAAATCTACAGTAGCACAGGCCTAACGTTAGTGGCTGTGTGTTCGGACGGGTTGGATGTCCGGACGCGTGACTTTTACTCTTAATTTTGAAAAGTTTACAAGCAATGTCTTTGATTTTCTTTTTAGCACAGAATGTAAGAAAATATTATAACGAACAAATATTGATGGTGATAAGATCTACTCAACCTATATTTTTGGCTTATTCCTGAGATAAAAATCAAGGCTTCATTTCTGTAGCATGATTTGTGAAGTATGACGTAGGATGATATTAATTACTCATGTCTTCAATAATCACTTAATCTTTGTAGACATTGATGAATGTATGCTCCAGAAGCACCTATGTGCCATTAACTCACAGTGTGAAAATACCATTGGCTCTTTCCAATGTCGCTGTAATCCGGGATTCATTATTGACGAGAATGCCAATATTGTGTATAAGTAAAAACAAGCATTCAAGTCGTATAACCACATGTATTTACATGTACCTCTTTCAAACCAAAACTATATTATCCTAGGGTGCATTTCATAAAGCTGTTTGTGAGTTATGTATGGAGGCATTTCATAAAGCTGTTTGTGAGATACATGTATGTATAGCTTTCCACACGACTAGCGATTCGTTTGGTTCTAAAAGTATAAATGTACATGAATTGATTTGTTTCAGAATATGCGTTAATATATTGTATAATGTTTCTTAACCATATCTTTAGCTGAGAATTAATTGCAATGGATGATAAACTGACAGTCATTTTTATTTTTCTTCCTACTTCTACTATATAACCCCGGTATATAACTCCAACATAAAATAAATACCTGCAATTTATCTATTGAAGACAATTAGTGTTAGGTGTACTTATAGTTTAACACCAGTATGATTGTAACAATTGTTTTATTTCTTTTTTTTGGCCCGAAGATGTGGATGAGTGTGCAAGCTCCAATCACGGATGTCTTGCATTTGCTCAATGTGTGAACACCCTAGGTTCCTACCAGTGCCAGTGTAAGCAAGGGTTCATGGGAGACGGTATTACATGTTATGGTAAGCTTGTATAATCACCTTTTCTCTTTATGTTCGAACCTTTTGAAAATATATTAAAGCTGTTGAAAACATCACAATGATTATTTGTTGGGAGGGGGGGGGGATCACCCGTTGCCCTCATTTATATCCTACACTTGCTCAGAAATTAAGTATCTAGACTTGAAACAATAGGTCCATGGTTCCAATCCCTCCATATCAGTCATGTCCTTTGACAAGGCATTTATTCACTTTTCCTCTCTCCTCCCAGGGTACACGTGTAAGAATGACCTCATATCTAAGTTCATGTGTCTCTTCATGGTCTAGCAAGTCTGTCGACACATGATGAAGAAGAAAAAGGTTTAAATTTCCTTCGCGTAGTTGAGCACCCTATTGTTAATCAATATCAAAACTATAAAACATTCACTCTCTTAATTGTGATTATTTTACTATATTTCATAGAACAGTATTGCCTTTAACAATTTCTTATTCCAAATCAATAGAAAAGATTCACCCCTTCGTGTCTTTTGTAACAAATACATTAAAACGGCCTTTCATGTTTTGTGTGTGTGTGTGTATGCCCTAAAGTGAATCCAATTTTGGACGAAATTATTTCTCTTAAAACCTGAATATTGCATCTTTCTTTTGTAGAAAATGTTTGGTTTACTAAGTGATAAGTTTTTAACTTATATGTATCTCTCTCTTGTTAAAAAATTACATAATTTCAAAATAAACCCTATGCTATCGATGGTTTCAAAGCTTTGTTGAAATGTAACATGGACTTAGAATATTATCAATATTGCCAAGAAAAAGATGAACTCGCTCTCCATTTCCAAAAAGTGAAGACTTGATATGAGTACCTAATTCCAAATAGTTAACTCCCGGTTGCCCTGTGCATATACCCCCCCCCCCCCCCGCTATGATTTTTAGTTATGTATCTGTCATATTGTTTTGTAACTGTTGATGTTGAGTTATATATTCAATATTGAAAGATAACGGAATTAAAAGCTACTGATATTCGTTTTTATTGGATGATAGTAAATTGTGCATTTGTTATGTAACACGTTTTCGTGAAACAGCACCCTGATTCGCCCATGTCTAACATCACACTAGTAGGCCCCTTATTTTAAAAACTGTGTTTCGAGAATGGTATCGTCTCTATTAATTTCGGTTATTCTGAATAAAAGGACAATGGGTAAATGACACTTTTCTCTTTCTCTCTCTCATGCTCAATCATTGTAATATATCTGCTCGAATGGAGGAACGTGTAGGAATAAAATTAATTCATTTACCTGTAACTGCGCTCATGGTTATTCTTGGATTAACTTTTCAGCAACACGTACTCTCATCCCTCCTTCCAATGTCACTGTAATCCGGGATTTATTGTTGACGAGAATGCCAATATAAGTAAAAGTAAATACAAGCATTCAAGTTGTATAACCACATGTATTTACATGTACATCTTTCAAACCAAAACTATGTTATCATGGGGTGCATTTCATAAAGCTGTTTGTGAGTTATGTATGGAAGCATTTCATAAAGCTGTTTGTGAGATACATGTATGTATAGCTTTCCACACGACTGGCGATACGTGTGGTTCTTAAAGTATAAATGTACATTGAATTGATTTGTTTCAGAATATGTGTTAATATATTGAATAATGTTCCTTAACCATATCTTAAGCTGAGAATTAATTGCAATGGATGATAAACTGGCAGTCAAGTTTTTTTTTTCCTACTTTCACTGTATAACCCCGGTATATAACTCCAACATGAAATAAATACCTGCGATTTATCTATTGAAGAAAATTAGTTTTGGGTGTACTTATAGTTTAACACCAGTTTGATTGTAACAATTGTTTTATTTCTTTTGTTTTGCCCGAAGATGTGGATGAGTGTGCAAGCTCCTATCACGGATGTGATGAATATGCTCAATGTGTGAACACCCTAGGTTCCTACCAGTGCCAGTGTAAGCAAGGGTTCATGGCAGACGGTAATACATGTTATGGTAAGCTTGTATAATCACCTTTTCTCTTTATGTTCGAACCTTTTGAAAATATCTTAAAGTTGTTGAAAACATCAGAATGAGTATTTGTTGGGAGTGGGGAATCTCCCGTTGCCCTCATTTATATCCTACACTGGCTCAAAAATTAAGTATCTAGACTTGAAACAATAGGTCCATGGTTCCAATTCCTCCATATCAGTCATGTCCCTTTTCCTCTCTCCTCCCAGGGTACACGTACCTGGTAAGAATGACCTCATATCTAAGTTCATGCGTCTCTTCATGGTCTAGCAAGTCTGTCGACACATGATGAAGAAGAAAAAGGTTTAAATTTCCTTCGCGTAGTTGAGCACCCTATTTTTAATCAATATCAAAACTATAAAACATTCACTCTCTTAATTGTGATTATTTTACTATATTTCATAGAACAGTATTGCCTTTAACAATTTCTTATTCCAAATCAATAGAAAAGATTCACCCCTTCGTGTCTTTTGTAACAAATACATTAAAACGGCCTTTCATGTTTTGTGTGTGTGTGTGTGTATGCCCTAAAGTGAATCCAATTTTGGACGAAATAATTTCTCTTAAAACCTGAATATTGCATCTTTCTTTTTTAGAAAATGTTTGGTTTACTAAGTGATAAGTTTTTAACTTATATGTATCTCTCTCTTGTTAAAAAATTACATAATTTCAAAATAAACCCTATGCTATCGATGGTTTCAAAGCTTTGTTGAAATGTAACATGGACTTAGAATATTATCAATATTGCCAAGAAAAAGATGAACTCGCTCTCCATTTCCAAAAAGTGAAGACTTGATATGAGTACCTAATTCCAAATAGTTAACTCCCGGTTGCCCTGTGCATATACCCCCCCCCCCCCGCTATGATTTTTAGTTATGTATCTGTCATATTGTTTTGTAACTGTTGATGTTGAGTTATATATTCAATATTGAAAGATAACGGAATTAAAAGCTACTGATATTCGTTTTTATTGGATGATAGTAAATTGTGCATTTGTTATGTAACACGTTTTCGTGAAACAGCACCCTGATTCGCCCATGTCTAACATTACACTAGTAGGCCCCTTATTTTAAAAACTGTGTTTCGAGAATTGTATCGTCTCTATTAATTTCGGTTATTCTGAATAAAAGGACAATGGGTAAATGACACTTTTCTCTTTCTCTCTCTCATGCTCAATCATTGTAATATATCTGCTCGAATGGAGGAACGTGTAGGAATAAAATTAATTCATTTACCTGTAACTGCGCTCATGGTTATTCTTGGATTAACTTTTCAGCAACACGTACTCTCATCCCTCCTTCCAATGTCACTGTAATCCGGGATTTATTGTTGACGAGAATGCCAATATAAGTAAAAGTAAATACAAGCATTCAAGTTGTATAACCACATGTATTTACATGTACATCTTTCAAACCAAAACTATGTTATCATGGGGTGCATTTCATAAAGCTGTTTGTGAGTTATGTATGGAAGCATTTCATAAAGCTGTTTGTGAGATACATGTATGTATAGCTTTCCACACGACTGGCGATACGTGTGGTTCTTAAAGTATAAATGTACATTGAATTGATTTGTTTCAGAATATGTGTTAATATATTGAATAATGTTCCTTAACCATATCTTTAGCTGAGAATTAATTGCAATGGATGATAAACTGGCAGTCAAGTTTTTTTTTCCTACTTTCACTGTATAACCCCGGTATATAACTCCAACATGAAATAAATACCTGCGATTTATCTATTGAAGAAAATTAGTTTTGGGTGTACTTATAGTTTAACACCAGTATGATTGTAACAATTGTTTTTTTTTTTTTTTTTTGCCCGAAGATGTGGATGAGTGTGCAAGCTCCAATCACGGATGTCTTGCATATGCTCAATGTGTGAACACCCTAGGTTCCTACCAGTGCCAGTGTAAGCAAGGGTTCATAGGAGACGGTATTAGATGTAATGGTAAGCTTGTATAATCACCTTTTCTTTTTATGTTCGAACCTTTTGAAAATATCTTAAAGCTGTTGAAAACATCAGAATGATTATTTATTGGGAGTGGGGAATCTCCCGTTGCCCTCATTTATATCCTACACTGGCTCAGAAATTAAGTATCTAGACTTGAAACAATAGGTCCATGGTTCCAATTCCTCCATATCAGTCATGTCCTTTTTCTTCTCTCCTCCCAGGGTACACGTACCTGGTAAGAATTACCTCATATCTAAGTTCATGTGTCTCTTCATGGTCTAGCAAGTCTGTCAACACATGATGAAGAAGAACAAGGTTTAAATTTCCTTCGCATAGTTGAGCACCCGATTGTTAATCAATATCAAAACTATAAAAAATTCACCCTCTTAATTTTGATAATTTTACTATATTTCATAGAACAGTATTGCCTTTAACAATTTCTTATTCCAAATCAATAGAAAAGCTTCACCCCTTCTTGTCTGTCGTAACAAATACATTAAAACGGCCTTTCATGTTTTGTGTGTGTGTGTGTGTGTATGCCCTAAAGTGAATCCAATTTTTTATGAAATCATTTCTCTTAAAACCTGAATATTGCATCTTTCTTTTTTAGAAAATGTTTAATATACTACGTTCTAGGTTTTTATCCTTGTATGTATATCTCTCTCCTGTTAAAAAATTACATAATCTCAAAATAAACCCTATGCTATCGATGGTTTCAAAGCTTTGTTGAAATTTAACATGGACTTAGAATATTATCAATATTGGCAAGTAAAAGCTGAACTCGCTCTCCATTTCCAAATAGTGAAGATTTGATTTGAGTACCTAATTCCAAATAGTTAACTCCCGGTTGCCCTGTGCATATACCCCCCCCCCCCTTTTTTTCATTTTTTTTCCCCATTTTTGTCCTCGGGGAAAATGCGCTCCCCCCCCCCCCCCATGGAAATTGTTTTATCCGCTCCTGATCTGAGACACAAGGTATAATCCGAAAACATGATTGCATTGTTTCGAGTAGTTTCTTAATTACCATGATGCTGATAATTTAATTCTTCCATTGTTGTAATTGTTATCATTTTCCATATAGATCTACACATAGAAATCATATAGAATAGGGCATAACTCCTTTTCCCCATGGTTTTAAACGTCGATGTAACCATCATCACAATAACTCGTGAGTCAAAAATGACTCTTTAGTGATAATATTTGAAAAAGATTTACGAATTGGTCCAATTAATTGATGAATATATAAGTTTATGATTTTGATTTCCAATGCTGGCAACCATCCGATCATATTGATGAATTTTTACGTGCAAATAAATGTAGAAAAGTTTGTTGACAGCAAAATTTGCTTATCAAATGCGCGCATGCAGTCGTACATTTTTTTTTGCAATGTACAGGAGGCTAGGGGTAAATTATGTTTACATTGTATTATTATTGCCTTGCAACCGTGATAAATAAAATGATTACAACGCGTGTTTAACGCTTCATAAAAGATTTTCTGGAAAATCTAGACTTGGGTCATCCCGATTCACCCCGGCTGAAATACTGTGCTGATCGGCAAATCGGCTGTAATATTATGTTGATATATCGCTGGTGTTTGTGATCCTATGATAGGACCAATGTTATGTGAACAAATCAAGGATATAATAATAAGGAGCGGAAGAAGGTAGAGGAGAAGAATCAGAACGGGAGGGGTATCATAATTTGTATTAAACTCTTAGTTTTTTTATTTTTCAAGCTTGGGCAAAGATTTCTCAAAGTGGCAGTAAAAATTCGTCACGCTAAAATGACGATCACTTTATGTCAATTGACAAATCATTTTAGTAGTTTGACAAATTAAAAAATCGGGAATACTAATTCACCTCTCTACATATCGAATGTAAATCCTGTTTTGACAAACTGCTTTAACTGACGAATCCAACAAGCACGAATTGACAAATGGATATTTTCAGTCCAATCGCAGACGACGAATCTTATCAGACATGACAAATTGTGGGACGAATTTAGACAATACAATACGAATTTTCGAATGAAATTTTTAACGGGTTCCTTATCTTAAAAAATTTGTCAGATATCTTATCGTGCGCATGCGCCCTGGCCAAAATGTTTAAATTTGGTATCGATATCGCTAGCCCGCATTAAATTTTCTGGACAAGTTGTTTCCAGGTCCGGCAACACAGCGAAAAAGATCGTAAGTTTTAACCATTTTTTGTACATTTGATAAAAAAAATGAGCATCACACACACTTATCAAATACAATTTGAATGCATTTCCAACAGACTCTACTCGATAATGGCTTTGGTATTCGTTAACAAATATGACTGTGTGATGTTAGACCAGTTTTGTCGGGATCAGCCCATAGACTAGGCCTAAATCTACAGTAGCACAGGCCTAACGTTAGTGGCTGTGTGTCCGGACGGGTTGGATGTCCGGACGCGTGACTTTTACTCTTAATTTTGAAAAGTTTACAAGCAATGTCTTTGATTTTCTTTTTAGCACAGAATGTAAGAAAATATTATAACGAACAAATATTGATGGTGATAAGATCTACTCAACCTATATTTTTGGCTTATTCCTGAGATAAAAATCAAGGCTTCATTTCTGTAGCATGATTTGTGAAGTATGACGTAGGATGATATTAATTACTCATGTCTTCAATAATCACTTAATCTTTGTAGACATTGATGAATGCAGTGGCGTAACTACGGGGGGGGCATGGGGGGGCACGTGCCCCCCCCCAATCGGCTGGCCAAAAAAAAAAAAAAAACGGGAGGAAAGGGAGAAAAAGAGGGAGAAGAAAGAAACGTAGTGGGAAAGAAGAATTTATTGTACATTATAATGTTATATTATATTATATGTTGTGTTATATTACATAAGAATTTTTTTTTTTCATAACTTTATGAAACATAATGTGCTCAGGGCCTACTTGTTCATTATTCCTGGTACTAGCATTGTCTGTTTAACGAGATATACATGTACAATCATGTTGTACCAAAACGTCCTGTTTTCAAGTCAATATGCACCAAATATATATCATCGCACTTCGAGTTATTATTGTTTTATGTAGTGACATATGCTTCTTTTCATGACTACTTAAAGGTATAGTGTATGATTGGTTGATCTCAGACAAGGGCAATGAATCAATTTTGAAATTATTACATTAATTAAATACCTACATTATTGCTCTATTTTATCACGGAAAAGAAACTTGCATAACTTTTATATTTTCATGATATTGAGGGGTGAAACATGTATTATAACTCGTATCGGTTAACCTAATTGACTGTGGACCTTCTTATTGACGCCCTCTCGGGTTAAAAAATAAATTGATCTTAGAACACTGTTCGAATCATGCATATTCATTACGACCTCATGCATATTGATGAAATACGTCATGGCGCATGCGCAGTATCAAGAAATCCCCGTATCAACAATGTGCAGTACTCTGTTTGTGTAGCTGAGTAGAAAGCAAACATCGAACGGTGCGTGCAAGCTCAATGAGCCGATGCTAGCCGGCAAGCGACATGCTTGCGCTCTGCTTTAGTTTCAGATATAATCCACTATCTGCGATAGCACACACAGGATAAGAATATTATATTGAGCCTATATAGTTCCATGATTGTATCGTACGCGTGGAAAGGGATTCAGACACGTTGCGCCAGTATGAGTTATTTGTATTTATAGTATCACGCCTCTTGGCGTTCCATACATGTCATGTGTTGCACACAATTACGATGCTTTGTATTTTATGTTTAACGATGACTCGGTCACGGTTAATTAAACTCATCACAACCTATACTTGGATCGTCTGACGTTTCACCTTTTATTGTTCTTGCGTGGTGTCATGCGGTGGTCATAACCTAGGCCAAATTAAGCTACCATTAATATAGACGGAGGTGAATCTCGCCCATAAACAAGGGATCAGGCGTTCCGTTGTAACTTACGGTGATAACCCAGGTATAGTTTTCGTTGATTGGGTAGGGTGGATTAGTGCAGTCCCATACATTGAGATGCACGTTGCGTCGACACACAGATGCGCTTTAACCGTGGCCGGGCCCGCGGATGTGTCCACGCCCACGGGCACTGCGTCGAAGCGGCGACGCGCTAGTGGTCCTACTCCTAGCAGTAGGCCTTGGTTCCCTGCCATGATTCAGGGATGTGATTTTGAACAAACCTTGCAAATTGATGTCTTTAGTGCCTCCACAATCAGTATGGTGAGACAATCGACCGCTGACGACCTCGGTCTTGATATTGTTGTTGATGATTGTGATTTTGATGATTTTCAGTCCTATTTTGTTTCTGCTGAAGTGGTCCCTGTACCACAGTCATCTATCATTGGCTTCAGCAGCTTTTATTTGATTCATAATGGTTGTGAATTATTTTTTGATGGATTTGTTGTTACTGACGAGATCATGGATTCCTATGGCGGAGATGTCTTGGTAGGTGCTCCTTTCATGGAATGCAACGACGTATTGATTAGACCATCCAAACGCTTGATCGCGTTTGGCGATTATGACATCAGTTACTCTTATGGTCCCTATTCCAGTGAGTGTGATCCAGCCTTGAGCGTGAATCGCATTGTTCCCAATAGCGCCTACGATCATTTGAGTCATAGCGAGTGTGAACGTGGCACCGTAATTGTAACCTCTCAGAGAGTGAGTGTTGCTAAGAATGCTAATGCTGATGTTGGTCCTGACCCAGTGGACATGCATTGTGCTGTCATTTCAGAAGGAGATGTAAATGGTGGTGCAGATTATGGAAGTTCTGACATGCATGATTACCCAGAGAGTCATAGGGCTTTAGTCCTGCAGACGAGTGAGAACGAGGGTAATGTTGTTGATTGCTGTGTGACCCCTGATTCAGTCCGTCAAAGGAGTGAGAGTGATGATGATTTTATCCTTCAGGAGAGTGATAGTGACGGTAATGATCGCAAATACTATGCAAGCCCAGACCCAGTCCTTTATGAGTTTGAGTGTTGTCATGTTGAGCAGTACATTAATCCAGATTCCATATTACCTGAGAATGATGGTGAGAGTAGTAATGTAACACATAGTCCTGAATTCCCTGAGTCTGTCGAGGTAACATGTACTCAATTAGATAATCTGAGTGATGAGAGTCGTGGAGACGAAAATAATCATGTGAGTTGTGATGTTTACCGTAATGTTGATCTCTCTTGTAAAGAGAACAGAGCTCAAGTCTTCGGTGATATCGGTTGCGATATTACTGTTGGTAGTCAGGAGGATAGTAGTAACGTACATGTGGTCCCGGTACTGAGCAGTGCTCTGGAATTTCCTGGTACATTGACTTCAAGTACTGAGCATAGCTCTGTAGTTCCAAAGTGCAGCTTCTATGATAATCAGTTTACATGTAGCCCTGGATTTTACAACTCCGCAGTTCTTCCTGATACTCAGCAACTCATTATTGGTCATCATTGCATTGATGAAAGTGCTGTCCAATCCGGGCGCAAATCTGACATATCGTACCATAGCAATACCGTAAATACTACGTTCGTATCCGATTCGTTTGTCCGTAGCGATTCCGTCTGCTCCGTGGCCATAACCGAGTTATGTGGCAATCGTATCGATCGCAACTCAAGCGGTCACATTATCGCTATTACTCCGTCCAGTCGTATTGGAGTTTGTGACGACGGCCGTTCGATGAGGGCGCTTCTCGCGATGCATCACCAGAACATGGTTGGCAGTAAGAGAGTGTTGTACTCACCAGCACCGTATCATTCCTTACACGTGGAAATCTGCAGTGATACCATCTTCTACCATGATCGCATGCAGAATTGGGATATCTCAGCGATGCGACGTCGACCGTATCATCTCTCCATCTTCAATGTCCAAGCGTTGCCTCCATCCTCCAGGCAGGTTGACGCACTTGATACAATCCCAAGTATCACTGAATCTTCAGCTTTGGACATATTCTCCTGCCTTCCTAGTTGGTATCCCCCTGTGGATAGTGTGAACTCTGCTGGCCAAACTATCCACTCTTCTGCCTACCTAGTCCCTTCACTGACTGACCACTTGCTTGTGAATGGCACCTCTGGTGACCTTGATCAGTCCTCCACGCACCATGTCCCACAGTGTATGCCCTGTGACACTGGCTCTGATGACCATCGCTCATGCCTTACTGGGAATCCCACCATCTGGACTCTTGGACCTCGCCCACCTTCATCTAGCTGGGTCCTTTCTCATGAGAGATCTCTGTATGCCTCGAGCTGGATCTACCTCACCGAGCCTGCGTGGGTTATTCCGTATCCTGCCCTGGTTATTGGTGACGTAGCTTACATGGACATACTTCACTCTTGTGTGCTATCAGACTTGCCCCCATAGTGTTTGAGCTTATACTTAGTCTACAGATTACATGGACTTCTACCTATTTTTACATCACAGTCTACGAGGAAGTTGAATTTTATGGACTCATATTATCATGATATGGACTTCATACACAGAGAAATGTTGGTTAATTATTTTGCTGGTCTTTAAAATTTTAAACCTGTATCACATTGGATTGCTGATTACTGTTTTTCCATGATCTCTTATTTTTTATTCATGCATGTCATAATGTGTATTACCTGGTTCTTTATTGTTTATTGCTTTATGTTTTAATTGCACCCCTTTACCTTGATTGTGCTGGATTGTGTAGATACTGCGGAATTATAAGTTGCTTTATAATAATACATTTGGTTTTCTAATTAGCATGTTAGCAGGTTTTCATTGCTTCCTCAATATGTTTACATTTATTGACAATAAGTTTGTATATACATGTGCCCGATTAATGTTGTTTTATGGCAGATATGACATTAAATTTTGGTGTATTAATTTTTGTTATATTAATCGTGCATTTTCAGCTGTTGCATACATTGTGATTAGTTGGTTGTTTGTGGACTTATGTGGTGGGCCTATACTTGTGTGAGTGAATTTGGGTTCTCGCCTACCAAGTATGGTTTGATTGTTTGTGTTGCTGACCTTAAACTATTGTTGATGTTCATAATGTGTTGACTGCAATGTGTGCTGATGCATGCTATGGTGTTATGTTTTACTATTGGGATGTTTAAAAAAAATCAAGTAGAAATGTGTTTAATTAACATTTTTGGTAGTGTTTTACACCGGCTTATGCATATGGTGTATTATTATTATACAATAATATGTGTGCTGAATTCAGTATAGTGCTTCATGCTACAAATGATGCATATTTTATTTTTATACAAGGGCAAGTTCAGTATTCATTTAATTTGGGAACATGTACATTACTTATGGTTGTTAAACTTGGAAGTTATAGCTGGGAAGTGAATATTTACATGTAGTTTTATGATTTGTTTATAATAGTCAAGATGCGAGAACATAGAACAGTTACCGCCAATTATCAGTTCAATTTGTTTTTGTAATATTTTGAATAAATCATGATATGCCTATACATAGTGCATGTTCAGGTCATTGGATGCAATGTTGCTAAGTGTTGGTAACCACTGGAAGATATGTGTTGAAGGGATGTACAGAAGTTAATTCATGATAGTTTTAAAGATTTTGGTATTATTCCTTAAGTAACCATTGTTTACAAGTAGTTGGAATTGTACTTGTTGATAAGAACCTGCTGATGTAAATAAAAATTGATGTGTACTTTAGAAATTTGATAGTTGTAGTATGCGTTAACTTTATTGGTTTAAATGATATTATGCAGATGTATGTAGATCAGGATGTTTGGTATAGTTTAGATACTAACGATCAAATATTGTGTTACTGAGTTTTATTGGTCAATTTTTTATGATGGTAAATTTTTAGGAAACGTAATCATTGTATAATATTTGATTGTTTTTTTTTTCCATGCAGATATTCTAACATACGATTTCCAACGTATGTTTAGGTTGCTTGCCCCTTACAAAAAATTCCTGTAGTACTCTGTGATATGTACTGCAGGAAGTATCGCAGGAAAGTACTACAGGAATTACGTGCACGTAATTTGGGACGGTATGACAGAACTGTACAACAGGAGTACAACAGGTCCGTGTCCTGTGATACTTCCTGTGGTAATTACCGCAGAAGTATGGCAGGAAGTATGACAGGACATGATCACCACAACCGCTACAACCGCTACAACCACTACCACACTACTACTAGTACTACAGGACAGTATCACAGGAATATCACAGGATAGTATCACAGGACAGTATGACAGGACAGTACTACAGGAATTCCGCAGACCAGTATCACACGGAAGTACTACAGGACAGTATCGCAGGACAGTACTACAGGAATACCAGACCAGTATCGCAGGACAGTACTACAGGAATACCGCAGGCTTCTGGTACTGTGTCCTGTAGTACTGTCCTGTGATACTGGTCTGGTATTCCTGTAGTACTGTCCTGTGATACTGGTCTGGTATTCCTGTAGTACTGTCCTGTGATACTGGTCTGGTATTCCTGTAGTACTGTCCTGTGATATTGGTCTGGTATTCCTGTAGTACTGTCCTGAGATACTATCCTGTGGTGATGGATAGTATCACAGGACAGTATGACAGGACAGTACTATAGGAATTCTGCAGACCAGTATCACAGGAAAGTACTACAGAACAGTACTACAGGACAATATCACAGGACACTTCTACAAGAATATTACAGGGCAGTACTGCAGGAATACCAAGAGACCTTACCGCAGGACAATTCCTGCAGTACTGTCCTGTGGTATTCCTGTGATACTGTTCTTTGATATCTTGTGTGGCACTATTGGTCTCATCCTGCAGCCTTCTTGTGATACTTTACTGTGGTAATCCTGCAGGGGTATTCTTGTTGATTTCCTTTGACAATCCTATGGTATTGTCCTGTAGTAGTCTGTGCGATTTTCTCACGACACCGTCCTGCACTGGTTTGTTAGGCGTAGTAGTTTGTAAAAATTCCCTGTGATCCAGCACAACAACTTTGACATCTTGACTAATGAAAAGAGGGGTGAAAAAAAACAAAAATTGGCAAAGACTTTAAAAGCATATTTACATACCTTTATTATGTATGAGTTGTACTATGCACAGTATAAAACATCTTTGATATTATAAATGACTGCTAGAATAATGCAGTAACATTTCATCTTTGGGATAATACATGTACAAAGATTTATATCCACCAACATTGAGATGCCACATGAATTACTTTCACTATTCATACATTGCTGCCATTTTGAGATCACATAAAGAAAGCTAGATTCGACCCAGAATCCTTCCCTATAACACAACAATAAGCAAGTTTTATTAATACCTCGGTCACATTAGCTGACCGGTTGCCTTACGGCGAGACAAAATCAGCAGTTTTAGGTATTCCTGTACAAACCACCTACGTGTAGCTGGTACAAGGATGATTAAAACGGCTAATTTTGACTCGCCGTACGGCCACCAGCCGGCGAATGTAACCAAGGCTAAACCAGTATTATGGTTGTAAAAAAACCTGTACTAGCTGAGCAATTGCATTTTCCCCTTTTTGTCAACACCCGATTGGTTTAATACTAAAAGCAGAACATCCTTTACTCAACCATGTTATGAAACAATGGATAACCACTTGTGCATGTACAGATAATGCATGGTGCATGTACAGATAATGCATGGTGCACATACAGTAAGGGATGAAATTATGATGTGTTGATCACCAGTATAAATTTAAAGTACATGAACGTAATCATAATCACTTCATTTTGCTCAGTATTCACTTAAGTCCATAAATAATGAAAGATATTTTTGAATGAATTTCACATGATTTAGAATGTTCACAATAGGTTAGAAAAAATATGAACATACAATTACTTTGCCGAAATGTAGATCAAATCTATTGAGACATTAATCTTTTTTACATTGAATTGGCATATCATTGTTTTGCACAGTCTTCTTGTCTAAGAATTGCTCCAACTACGGATTGAAGGGTTATACATGAATGTAAGCATGAGCCCATCATAAACACGAAATTGCGGCATGTAATTTTATTTGCTACACGTCATAATTAATAACTAAATGACGTTCAATACTTGATGTTGCTACATAAAATAATTAAGGTCATCTGGCAACGTGAATTCATAACTACTCGAGTCATTTAGTAATTTCAATTAGTATATGACCTAAACAATTATGACATATAGCTCAAAATTGACTTGAATAATTATGACCAATTTGATTGACCTCAATTATTTGAAGTAGCAACATCAATTATTTAACATAAGCACGCTCAATCGACGTGGAGTAATTCTTCTTTAGGTCATGTTACTATTCGAATTGGAACATGTCATTGTTTAGGTCATGCAGCAATTCAAATTACTTGCTCAAGTAAACAATTACAATTGTAATATCACGCAAAAGCAATTAGCTGTACATGACATAATTCTGTTTTTGATGGGCTTATGCTTCCATATGTTAAGTAAATAGCTTTAATTCTTAATGATTATCCAAAAATACATATACATAAATAAACCAATATGAAGAGCATCATATCCAAAGTGATCACCAGTTCACCCAATGTTACAGTACAAAAATAAAAAGCAGCTGATTTTCTTATGTACTTTCACACACGTTATACATGTGCACTGTATGTCACTTGACCCTGGCAGACAATAGAATTGACTAGCAGTGAGTCATACATGTACATGTAGCTGCCTGGTTTGCATACTTTAATGTTATATGAATTTCAATCATGGCCATGTGCTGTTTATACACTAAATGGAGGGATCTTGTCATAATGTTATGTCAATTAAAAACTGAATAAAATCCCAATTATCCTGAATAGACTAGCCCCCTAGCAATGGACATTGTAATCTTGTTTTCTTTTACCTTTCATTCTTTTTGAAAATTTTCATACAACTCTTTGGGTTTTTTAATACTTTATTAAAGCTTTTATGATTATAAATGTAATTAAATAATTTGACTTTAATCTTAAAAGAATGTATATTACTGGTATACTAATTGTGAATTTTTAGCAAGAAACACTATTTGTGTTGGATAAGTACATAAAAATGTTGCGAAATTTCCGAACACCATACCCAGGCATCGCAAATTTGGTCTCAAAAGATGTGCAAGACTTAAAAGTAAAAAGGCAGCTAACAGCCTCCCAGTTGTTAACCCTTAGTTAAATTGGACCAATTTGACCCCCCCCCTTCCAAAAATTTTGCGACCATGCTGTCGCACAATTTTTTTAAAACATGCCTCTTTCTAGTCTTGTGCATCTTTTGAGACCAATCTTGTGTCACCCCGTACGTGGTTCTGAAATAACGTGACATTATGTAAGTACATGTCATACCAAAAATTGCTCAAAAACGTGATTTTGTGTACAAAGTCAATGCAAATTGTGTTTTCAACCGAAAATCATGAATGTATTATTGTTTTTGGTTTTACTGGTCTAAATGTATTTTTCTTATGCTTTTCATGATCGCAAAAGAGTCCCCAACAAATTTCATTGAAAAAAACAATGAAAAAAAAAAGTTAAAAAAACAAAGAAATACTTAATTGCAAAAAACAATATAATACATAGAAAATGATTTGATATTGCAATTTTGTTCATGTATACTTGCTAAGAAACCACAAAGAGTTTCCATTCCAAAAATTAGAACATTTGGAGCTTTATTTAGGGAGTTAGAGGAAAAAGTATGATTTTGTATTCTAATTACGCATAAATTATTATTATCACTTAACAATTTGCGTGAAATAATTTTCAATTCAATTTTGTAAATTATGTCCTAGACAACCCATGTGCAAATCTTCGACGCGATTGTACGGTCGAGATCTCAAGGGAGGGGGGGGGGCCTGGGAGGCACCCCCCCCCCCGGCCATATGAACTCCCAAAATACCCTGGCCTTGATAACAAATCGACTTTCTGGCTCCTCTTGAGTAGTCACCATTCATTGGACAGCTTGTTTCGGCAGCCTCCCTTAGAAGTTTTTATCCACGTCTGTATAGCACGAGGCAGCTTAATCTGTAGAAGAAAAAAAACACACGTACCATTACGATAACATGAACAACATTAAAATAAAAGAAATAAGGTGTTTTGCCTATCGGACCATGAGGTCCTTGCGGCTATCTCTCTTAGCATATTCTTGCTTATAAAGCAAACTAAGCCGAATATTCAAGAGTGACAAACAATTTATAATGCAAACAAATTGTCATAAGCACATATTGAAACTCTTTAATAAAAAATGAAGAATAAATTTACCTCTCCTAACAAGGATTTTCAACTATACTGTATGCCACTGCATGAATACAATCTGATTAATTTTGCAATTATAATATCTACTGAAGTGAATGCCTACATAATCACCTTTTATGAACTCCAACCGTGTCTTGTACATGAACATGGCCTTTTCTGTGTACACCTGTAGCATCTTTCCCACATAATGCTGGACTTGCTGCTCGATCATCCAGAGATCCCTCTTTGAATCTTTAATGAAATGAATTTGAGTGACATAGTAAAATTTTATTTGCAGATTACTAAAAATACATGATGATAAAACTTCTTCATTTACATATTTCAGTGTTACAATTCAGGTGCAAAGAGTCATATTCTTTAATAATATTAAACATAAAATGAATGAAAACATTAAAAGTAGAGGAGCATTTTAACCTTACTCACAGTCTGTTATTGTCGCTAAAGTCTTTACAATAAGAAGATTGGACACTTTGCCGACATCGCGTAATGCTTTGCATCGATTTACATGTAAAATAGTCTTTGTGCCTAGTCTTTTCTATGTAGTGTCTCTAATACGTAGATAAGTCATGCGTCCTTTAGCTAATTAGACAAACAATTTCGGAAATTAAAGACGGATCCATATTTTATCAACCGGAAGAGAAATTAGCGCTTAAATGAAGCTATTTGAGGAATATTGATGATATTTAGGGTGAATTGACTTCACATCTTTTCGTAAGTTTGTCATGTTTATAGAAGGCCGGACTTGCTTTCATAAAAACCTCTTTTAAATTTGCGGGATTGCCTACCTCGAGCGAAGTTCGTGCAGGCTCCACTCCACTTCCCTATCGCTACATTATGCTCCACCTACCCAAACTTTGAGACCGTGAACTGGATCTGATATTCCGAGTGACAAAAAGTGGGATTTTATGGGGGGGGAATATAAAATTCATGCAACATCACGCTCTTTAAAAAAATTGAACTGATATTCTTACTGCACACAAAGTTTAACTTCTCTCCATGCCTCTATCCATCTCAAAATTGGTGATTTAGAGCCAACATGAAGTTCCTCACACATATCAATATTCAATACATCGCATGCACGTGAGGCCGGTCGGGTCTTAGCCTCTTGTCAAGGCCCTGGCGGCTGCTTCCCGAGCGAAGCGAGGGATTCCCTAATTCACGAAGCGAATTAGGCCTGGCGCAAGCCAGGGCCTCTTGACATCTGAACTGAATTATATATTCATGAGGAACGTCTTCCTAATGAATATACATGAGTCATGATATTACCGGTCACCGAGTAAACCAATGAAATGTCAGAGCTGTTTCGTTTTGGGTTCGGAATACTATATAGTATAGTAGTCCATTATTTTGCAGGGGATTCATTTAATTGCGGGACACTAAAGGGGATATAACCAGCAAAATGCTAAAAGTAGTGGTACTACTACTACTACTACTACTGGCCGTAACAGACCCATCACCGCCCCGAAACTTCCCGGGAGATACTGCTCAGCCGCTGGTCAGACTCGAGTCAACTCCCAGCAACTCCACCCCAGCTTCCCTCATTGCCATGCACAGCGGAGATCGATAATCGACGCCCCGGGTCAACCGGTGGAATCGCATGAAATATTACATTTTTTCCATATCCTGTGGGTAGATCACAAAGACATCTCGTCCTTACAGTGCAGAATTAATTTCATCGACTTGCAAATCCTTAAATCGGTCAATATTCAGCATTTTAGAGTCATATTCAGCGCTCTTTGATATTTCGTCGTCACTCTTCGCCAAGAATCCAAGGGTCGCCATTCAAGATGAGCTCATGAATATTTAATATGACGTCATAGCAGCTCGCGCTCTCATTGGATGATTTTCACCGACCAGTTTTTGGTCGGTGAATTGGTAAAAACAATAAAAAACAAAAGAAAGTCGGTGAAATTCGGGTCAGATGTCAAGAGGCCCTGTCTCGCGGCGCTCTGCTTCGCTCTCTCCCTTGCTTTGCCATGTTCGCTAGGAAAACAGCCGACAGGGCCTCGACAAGAGGCTAGTCGGGTCTGAGCTCAGACCAGACCCGTCATCTCGCGCATATTGCATCCGCATGCAATGTTTTGAAATCGGCAGCGAATTATGAATATGTGTGAGACTGATAAAAACATGGAAAAGAAATGAAACTTTGTGTAAAGTAAGAATATTAGTTTTAATTCTTTTTAAAAATCAAGATGTTGCATGAATTTTATATCCCCCCCCATAAAATCCCACCTGTCACTCGGAATATCAGACCGAGTTCACAGTCTCAAAGTTCGAGTAGGTGGAGTGTAGTGTTGTGTAGCGGTAGTTAAGTGGAGTGGAACCTGCACAAACTTCGCTCGAGGTAGGGATTGCCATGCAATTGTTGAGATTGTACACAGCGGCACGTAATACACCCATCGGTGCTCTCTTGGAGCCTCTTGGCTTTCCATGTGATGCCACT
Source organism: Lytechinus pictus (assembly GCF_037042905.1). NCBI lineage: Eukaryota > Metazoa > Echinodermata > Echinoidea > Temnopleuroida > Toxopneustidae > Lytechinus > Lytechinus pictus. The sequence goes on from NC_087250.1 coordinate 3,268,025, forward strand.
TCCGTCTATAATTAAGAAAGAAGTTGACAGGTTGAAGGTTTGGAGGTGTCATAAATATTTACTATTTAGTTAGGTTGTTGTCCCCGATCTAGCGTTAATGCAGTTTCGCACCGGCTGATTACCAGCATACCTAATCACCAATACTTGTTCCCAAATGTCATGACAAGTCTCTCAGTCACATTTCAATGTCAATATACCCAATGCTTTACAAAATATCGTGATCGGCCGAGAACGGCTGTATTTCGGCTTCAATCTCGACGTCGTTGATCTAATCCGTAGACATCGCTTCGCGGATCGCTTGGATTCGCCGTGCGCCGTAATGTTGATATGGACTGAAGTTAGCAACCAAATCATGCGAACATGTGGCAAACGAACTGCCAGCATGCCGCATGTGAATCTTTTGGTCGCATAACTTCAGTCCATATCAACATGACGGCGAGCGTCGAAGCCAAGCGAAGCGATGTTTGACTGAGGATTCTAACGATCGATGTCTTCAAGATCGCAGTCAAAATACAGCTGTTACCGCTAGCAATATTTGGAAAAGCGGCGCTAATGCAGTTTCACCCCGGCCGATTACCAGCATACATGTACCTCATCACCAATATCTGTTCCCAAATGTCATGACAAGTCTCGCAGTCACATTTCGATGTCAATATACCCACTGCTTTTCAAAATATCGTGATCGGGAACGGCTGTATTTCGGCTTCGATCTTGACCTCGTTGATCTAATCCGTAGACACCGCTTCGCGGATCGCTTGGATTTGCCGTCGCTGTAATGTTGATATGGACTGAATTTAGCAACCAAATAATGCGAGCGAAGCGATGTTTGACTGAGGATTCGAACGATCGATGTCTTCGAGATGGCAGTCAAAATACAGCCTGTTACCCCTCGCAATATTTGGGAAAGCAGTGGGTATATTGACATCGAAATGTGAACCAAGAGACTTGTCATGACATCTGGGAATAAGTATTGGTGATGAGGTATGCTGGTAATCGGGAGATGCGAAACTGCATTAGCGCCGGAAAAGCAGTGGGTATATTGATGACGAAATGTGACTGAGAGACTTGTCATGACTAGCCTGGAGGCGTCTGGGGAGTAAAATTATTTCTACTATACGTAGGCTTAGTGCCACATAAATATTTAATGGCGAATGCAAGTATTTTACAATTCACGATTATCATCGGCCAAAAATGTTTTTTTTTTAAATTGGCACTGCTCATGATATCATCGCCCTCTCTTATACGCGTCTTGTAACTAGGCTACGAACAAAGAAGGAAACATGGCGACAAGATCATCGGTGAGTATCTGCTCGTCTTCTTACATGATTTTTCTTTATATTTGTATTATTTTTCGTGTAAAAAAAACTTTATAAGTGCCTAATGGGGGGAAATGAACTTATTTTCCATTTACAAAATTGTGTGATAAGCAAGTTAAATAAATCAAATATTTTTTGGAGCAACATTGTTTTCTCCAAAAACTCTCCTTCGTGTGGCCCAATGCCTTGCCGTGCCAGGCGTCATGGGGAGTAAGCCTACGTATAGTAGAAATAATTTTACTCCCAGACGCCTCCAGGCTAGTCATGACATGATTTGGGACCAAGTATTGGTGATGAGGTATGCTACTGCCATGCTAGCACTGTAAGTTAATCGGCGGGTGCGAAACTGCATTAGCGCCCCCGATCTTGGCTTTCTTGGGCGGCTTAGCAAGGAGGGCTTCGTGAAACGGTTAGCGGACAAGTAGCTTACTATCTTTGATTTAGTCAAGAAGTTAGACTTACGACGGTGTTGAAAAAACGGGCCCCTGACCTGGCTACAATACAAACATCCTCACCGCCGCCATCAGTACTAGCCAGCCGTTGGCCGTCCCCGGCCGCGCACACCGCAGATCAGCGCCGGGATCGCGAACAACGCCAGTGCAGTGGCCGTACGGTATAGATGATTAAAAAGTCGAAGAAATTTAAGTGCATGCCGCGCCAAACTACGAAAAAATGGATCTAACTTACTGTTTAGCCTGTTGTGTGAATGTCTTAGAAGTCGTTGTCCGAATCTGATCCATATTCTGTTAGTTTTTGTTGAATTATTGATGGCCTTCTTCATCAAGCTTCAGGTTCAGCTGAGCAGTTACGAAAGTTTTTTTTTCAAATGGCGGAACCGGAAACACGTGTACGCGTGCAAATTACCACTGTACTAGTTAGCGCAGCCGCAATCCGTGCGTTTGTACGGGGAGGGGGGGGGGTTCTTACTTTTTACTTGGCAACCAGTCAATTTGACTATTTTCGCCATCATATATATCATATTATTAACGTAAAGTAATTGAATAAAGTGGAATTCAAATATTTATTTATTCTTCCTTTCTTTTTCTTTTCTATGTCTTTTATTTTTTTCTTTCTCTTTATTCCTTTTTTTAATTAGGATAGGATTTAAAAACTCACAATTTAAAACCAGGGCTTTTAATGAAAATATGTTATATAGGCCTACTAGTATGCAAGTAGGATGGAGATGACAAAGAAAGAAATGAGGAAAATCACAGTTCCAATCCTATGTATTTTTATATTTTATTTATTTTCAAAAAACACACATTTTATCCTGTCTTGTGATCGAAGGAAAGATCCCTTTATAAGTTTCAAGTAGTAAAAGAAAATAATCTTAGATCAAGTGCCGGCAGGGTATTTTGATAAGGGGTGGAGGAGCAAGACAAGCAAATAAAGATACCATTTTGAAGCGAAACATAAGAAAGATAATAAACTTTGCCAACTAGGTAAAAAAATAATATGACATCGATCGTGACACTTTAGCCTAAGGATGGAAAATAGTTTAAAAATATATAGATACAAACTTCATACAAATTAGAAAAAAAGAAGCAAGATAAACTGGCATCATGATATGTGAACAGAGATACAAGATTGTTCTTGCAATTAAAAAACATATTTGCAAACTATATAGCCTCGCATCATAAAAATCGATTGAAAATATACAAATTTATTTGATTTAAAAAGAAATAGATATAAACCAGCCTGGCTAACATATTGCAAGGTTGCAAAGATATAAACCGGGGATATAAAGCAAAAAATATAATAGGCCTAAAAATGGAAATCAAATATCCTATTTTTAGTTCAGCCTATTTCACCTGGAAAATAGCAAAAAATAGTATGAATAGGAGAACAAAAATTGAAGCAATTTCATTTGTAAAAATATATTTGTAAGAAAATAGGCCCTTTTTACTAAAAAAAGTAAATTAAAAAAATAGATGGGAAATTGGAAAAAAGCGAGAAAAGGCACTTATATGCAAAAATTTGCATTTTTTATGCAAATTGATATTTTCACCATGAGATTATCATCTGTGTTAAGTAGTTTTGCGTTCTGTAGTAATTAAATTGAGCAAACCCTTTTTAAAGTCTTTTCTGATTGATAAAATATCTATTTAGGCTTTATTTTTCCGGGAGCGAGCGTAGCAAGCAAGCAGTTTGAACATTTTCAAATCTGAAGTTGTGAAAGTCGCCGCTTTTTGGTCAAATCGCGCAAATTATTGTTAAAAGAGCATTCTTGCGAGGTGTTAAGAGCGCAAATCGCGAGCTATAAATTCTAGACATTGCTTGTACTAACATGACTAATAAGACATGAAAATCAAACATTCCGAGCAATTTTGTTATGAAAAAGATGTGCATCTAATTGAAGAATGGACGCGAGCGCGATATTTCAACCAGAAAACTGGACATTCTAAGCACTTTTTTTAACCCAAGAACTTAATTGTGTGTCTTAATAAATAATAATTGATGCGAAGCGCGAGCCGAAAATTTGTAATATTTCAACCTGAAAACTGGACATTCTAAGCAGTTGGAAACCAAGAACATAATGTGTACCTTTAAAGCGAGCGGAAAGCGCGAGCTGAAGATTTGTGACATTTAAACCTAAAATTGAACATTATAAGCACAAGTTGTAACCAAAACAAAGTGAGTGCCTTCCTAAAAAATAAATGTGGGCGCGAAGCGCGAGCCAAAATTTTGTGATTTCCAACCTAAAATGTATCGTTTGACTTCAAAAAAGGTATTTTATTTTGAAAAGGGACATACATGTACATCATTTTGAAATAAGTGCAATCTCCATTTAAAAAAAGGCATTTTTTTCCTACTGGGATTTTTTATGTAGGGGGTTAAGTGCCCCTGCCGCCCCCCGGTTCCGCCGCCCCTGCTGCTAATATAGCCTCGGGTTAAAATTTTTATTTAGTTCAAACTGGTATTAACAAAAAAATGTTGGTATGACTGCATTTTATAACGATGGTTTTCTTTAAAATATATATTTTTTACCATTTCGATCCATCACATGTTTGCATTTTTTTTGTCCGTCGATATGCCCAGTGCTGAGAGGTCATGCCAAAACGTGATTTTGCATGAAGTACATTCTCTGAACCATCATCGGAACTTCGGAATCACACAGAGATGGAAGACCCCTTCCCTCAAATAGTTCCACCTAGCTGTATGTCCTCGAATATATATATATATATATATATATATATATATATATATATATATATATATATTAAATAAGACATCATAAATGCGAAACACAAATTCACGAGTAATGCAGTTTTTGCAATAAAATTGCAGTTTTTGCAATAAAATTTGCAATTTTATTATATATATATATATATCACCATGATAAGTACGTAATTTTATTATCCGAGCCCATGCAGCGGACCGAGGAGGAGTGGGTGGAGGGAGAGGCACCTAGGAAACGTCATACTTGTTATTGTTCAGTATATACTACCATAACAAGTTGAAAAGAAAAATACAAAGAGAAACTTGGAGGGGATCGATGTTACATTGTTATAACATACAGACCTACGCACCGGTATCATAGGCGGATCCAGGAGGCCGACGTTACGCCCCCCCCCCCCCCGATATTGGCGGCGCAAAGTAATATGAACGAAATCAGAGGGGGGGGGACAAAATATAAGAGGAAGAATGAATAAAAAAAAGGTGAGGGGAATTCAGACTTGGGGAGGGGTGGGAGCCAATCATGTCACTACACATGTATAAAAACAATTTAGCCCGCGCTTTGTGTTCGCATTGCCTGTTCGATGGAACATCTATTCATCTATATACCAATTCATTTATTGATTTATTCATTCAGTCATGGTTAAACAGGTTCACAAGTTCAGAGTTATTAGTATATAAAATCATAGTAACAAGTACAATAACAAGGTATAATTCATATCAAAATAGTATGAGACATAAAGAAATATTAACTGATCAATGTAATACAAAACACGGAAACATTGTTGAAGGGCTTATAGTAAAACGAACAAGGGAACTAAATAGGCCTTTACTTATTCAAATTTTTGGGCACCTTATCCGTCAGTGTGCATCTTGTTTAATGATCATATTGCTCAGATCAATTTTCAGGACACAATACACAGTCCGAAAATAATACCTCATGCTCGCATTTTTTATAGGGCTTAGTACTGTTACGACTATAGATTCCAACAAAAACTAGCTTTGAGCTGCCGATCGATCGGGAAAAATGTGGATGAAAATATTGTTCACCCCGGCCCCGTTATTAGTGAAAGCTGGATCCGCCCCAGAATATATTGTTTAAAAAAAAGGCATAGGCCACGCGGTATTTGTCATTTTTTAGTGATAAATACATTGAGGCAGTATATTGACAAATAATCACTGGAAGAGAAAGAGCATCTTATAGGCCTATATAACGCACAAAGCAAAATAATGAAAAATGGCGGACAAGCTAGTTCAATACAAAATGATTTCCTTTTCCTTTAAAAAAAATGTTACAACACGTTATAATAATGAACAAATCAAAATACAGAACCTGAAGAAATTGATAACAATTCAGTGAATCGGAATCGAAACAAAAATGCGTATGTAAATATAATTATGAAATAGAAATAAAAAACGGGAAAAAATAAGAATAGCCCTTTCACAAGCAACCATAATTCTCCCTCCCTTCATACCCTGGACAAGTAAAGAAAAGAAAAATACAGCTAGAGAAACGAAGCAAAGATGAAAAGCAAGGAAAGGGAAGGAAAGCCGTCTCTCGGTACCTGGTACTCTGCCCAGATATCAAGATGTACGTAGGACTTATTCTCCTCGATTTGAAAAACAACGTGCATAACATCACAATTATTATGATGGTCATTTAAAAAAGTTCCTTGGTTGTTTCCAAGTTATTTAATTTGCCGTCGAGGGACTGTGCGAATGCACACGCTCCTACGGGAAATGAATTAAAAAGTCGCAAATAGACTCCGCCGTTCAATCCGATACTGTACTGTATAGCCGGTATACAGATCGGCACGTGAGACAAGCGCAGAGGCGATGGATATGAATATTCATGAGCAGGTATTGATGTCATTTGGTCTCAAGGTGGCGCTCTTCATTTTTTATGTCAATCTCAAAATCTGCATCAAAAGAAAGCTCACTTGGCAAAATTTCGCTTCTTTATATATTTTTTTGAGAATAAAAACAGTTCTTTTGGCCAATGCAATACATTTTATGGACTCAGAACTTGTTTATTAGTATTTTGAAAAGCGAAGTGTGAAATCTAAAAGAAAGTTTTGAAATAAACCAATGTCACAATTTACCTTTAAAGTGATAGCCCCATTTTAAGGTCTGCATATAAAAAAATCGTGTTCGTGCTTACGTTCGGATTAGTGGATTGATGAGATATATCTGCTCTTCATGAATTCCTGAAATCGGTCCTTAAAATGTATCTTTTTCTAATGTAAATATCAAAAAATTTCAGCTCGCGCTTCGCGCTCGCATCATTTGTTTAGTGAAATACGTATGGTAATAGTAGATTCCTACAAACAAGCCTTAGAATGCCCCTCTTCAGATCTGAATTTCCTATATTTTCAGCTAGCACTTTGCGCTACTGAGATGCGTATGATAATAATGATTACTATGACTACAAAAAGCTCTTCATGTGTTTGAATGTGATTCTAACAAAATCAGCAATCGCTTGGCACTCGCATTGGATGACTATGGTGAGATATGTATACTCTTAATGGATAAAAAAAAAAAGAAATAGTCCTTAAAATTTCCCTGTTTGGGGTCAATATATACAAAATTTTCAGCTCGCGCTTCGCGCTCGCATCATTTTGTACGTGAAATACGTATGGTCTCCGTAAATTCCTACAAACAGGCCTTAAAATGCTTTTCTTCAGGTCTGAATTTCCTAAATTTTTAGCTCGCGCTTCGCGCTCGCAATATTTGATTAGTGAGATGCGTATTTTAATCATGATTACAATGACTACAAAAGGTGTTTCATGTTTTCTAACAAAATCAGCAAGCGCTTGGCACTCAAATTAGATGAGTATGGTGAGATATGTATTCTCTTATTTGATTTCTAAAAATAGTCCTTAAACTGTCTCTGTTTGGGGTCAATAAATACAAAAATTTCAGCTCGCGCTTCGCGCTCGCATCATTTGATCAGTGAGATACATTACATATCCGTTTAATGGAACAGTCCTTAAAATGTCTCTATATAAGGTCAATAGGCCTATACCTGGTAATTGAGCGCGCTTTGCGCGCTCACTGAGCGACTCAAAATTTTTGCTGGTGCCCCCCCAATGCCGTGACCCACGGTACGCCACTGGATGAATGTATGCTCCAGAAGCACCTATGTGCCATTAACTCACAGTGTGAAAATACCATTGGCTCCTTCCAATGTCGCTGTAATCCGGGATTCATTATTGACGAGAATGCCAATATTATGTATATAAGTAAAAACAAGCATTCAAGTCGTATAACCACATGTATTTAGATGTACATGTACCTCTTTCAAACCAAAACTATGTTATCCTGGGGTGCATTTCATAAAGCTGTTTGTGAGTTATGTATGGAAGCATTTCATAAAGCTGTTTGTGAGATACATGTATGTATAGCTTTCCACACGACTGGCGATACGTGTGGTTCTAAAAGTATAAATGTACATTGAATTGATTTGTTTTAGAATATGTGTTAATATATTGTATAATGTTTCTTAACAATATCTTTAGCTGAGAATTAATTGCAAAGGATGATAAACTGGCAGTCATGTTTATTTTTCTTCCTACTTACACTATATAACCCCGGTATATAACTCCAACATAAAATAGATACCTGCGATTTATCTACATTGAAGACAATTAGTGTTGGGTGTACTTATAGTTTAACACCAGTATGATTGTAACAATTGTTTTATGTCTTTTTTTTTTGCCCGAAGATGTGGATGAGTGTGAAAGCTCCAATCACGGATGTCTTGCATTTGCTCAATGTGTAAACACCCTAGGTTCCTACCAGTGCCAGTGTAAGCAAGGGTTCATGGCAGACGGTATTACATGTTATGGTAAGCTTGTATAATCACCTTTTCTCTTTATGTTCGAACCTTTTGAAAATATCTTAAAGCTGTTGAAAACATCAGAATGATTATTTGTTGGGAGGGGGGAATCTCCCGTTGCCCTCATTTATATCCTGCACTGGCTCAGAAATTAAGTATCTAGACTTGAAACAATAGGTCCATGGTTCCAATTCCTCCATATCAGTCATGTCCTTTTTACTCTCTCCTCCCATGGTACACGTACCTGGTAAGAATGACCTCATATCTAAGTTCATGTGTGTCTTCATGGTCTAGCAAGTCTGTCGACACATGATGAAGAAGAACAAGGTTTAAATTTCCTTCGCGTAGTTGAGCACCCTATTGTTAATCAATATCAAAACTATAAAACATTCACCCTCTTAATTGTGATTATTTTACTATATTTCATAGAACAGTATTGCCTTTAACAATTTCTTATTCCAAATCAATAGAAAAGATTCACCCCTTCGTGTCTTTTGTAACAAATACATTAAAACGGCCTTTCATGTTTTGTGTGTGTGTGTATATGCCCTCAAGTGAATCCAATTTTAAACGAAATCATTTCTCTTAAAACCTGAATATTGCATCTTTCTTTTTTAGAAAATGTTTGGTTTACTAAGTGATAAGTTTTTAACCTATATGTATCTCTCTCTTGTAAAAAAATTACATAATTTCAAAATAAACCCTATGCTATCGATGGTTTCAAAGCTTTGTTGAAATGTAACATGGACTTAGAATATTATCAATATTGCCAAGAAAAAGATGAACTCGCTCTCCATTTCCAAAAAGTGAAGACTTGATATGAGTACCTAATTCCAAATAGTTAACTCCCGGTTGCCCTGTGCATATACCCCCCCCCCCCCCCCCCCCGCTATGATTTTTAGTTATGTATCTGTCATATTGTTTTGTAACTGTTGATGTTGAGTTATATATTCAATATTGAAAGATAACGGAATTAAAAGCTACTGATATTCGTTTTGATTGGATGATAGTAAATTGTGCATTTGTTATGTAACACGTTTTCGTGAAACAGCACCCTGATTCGCCCATGTCTAACATCACACTAGTAGGCCCCTTATTTTAAAAACTGTGTTTCGAGAATTGTATCGTCTCTATTAATTTCGGTTATTCTGAATAAAAGGACAATGGGTAAATGACACTTTTCTCTTTCTCTCTCTCATGCTCAATCATTGTAATATATCTGCTCGAATGGAGGAACGTGTAGGAATAAAATTAATTCATTTACCTGTGACTGCGCTCATGGTTATTCTTGGATTAACTTTTCAGCAACACGTACTCTCATCCCTCCTTCCAATGTCACTGTAATCCGGGATTCATTGTTGACGAGAATGCCAATATAAGTAATAGTAAAAACAAGCATTCAAGTTGTATAACCACATGTATTTACATGTACATCTTTCAAACCAAAACTATGTTATCATGGGGTGCATTTCATAAAGCTGTTTGTGAGTTATGTATGGAAGCATTTCATAAAGCTGTTTGTGAGATACATGTATGTATAGCTTTCCACACGACTGGCGATACGTGTGGTTCTTAAAGTATAAATGTACATTGAATCGATTTGTTTCAGAATATGTGTTAATATATTGAATAATGTTCCTTAACCTTATCTTTAGCTGAGAATTAATTGCAATGGATGATAAACTGGCAGTCAAGTTTTTTTTTCCTACTTTCACTGTATAACCCCGGTATATAACTCCAACATGAAATAAATACCTGCGATTTATCTATTGAAGAAAATTAGTTTTGGGTGTACTTATAGTTTAACACCAGTTTGATTGTAACAATTGTTTTATTTCTTTTGTTTTGCCCGAAGATGTGGATGAGTGTGCAAGCTCCTATCACGGATGTGATGAATATGCTCAATGTGTGAACACCCTAGGTTCCTACCAGTGCCAGTGTAAGCAAGGGTTCATGGCAGACGGTAATACATGTTATGGTAAGCTTGTATAATCACCTTTTCTCTTTATGTTCGAACCTTTTGAAAATATCTTAAAGTTGTTGAAAACATCAGAATGAGTATTTGTTGGGAGTGGGGAATCTCCCGTTGCCCTCATTTATATCCTACACTGGCTCAGAAATTAAGTATCTAGACTTGAAACAATAGGTCCATGGTTCCAATTCCTCCATATCAGTCATGTCCTTTTTCCTATCTCCTCCCAGGGTACACGTACCTGGTAAGAATGACCTCATATCTAAGTTCATGTGTGTCTTCATGGTCTAGCAAGTCTGTCGACACATGATGAAGAAGAACAAGGTTTAAATTTCCTTCGCGTAGTTGAGCACCCGATTGTTAATCAATATCAAAACTATAAAACATTCACTCTCTTAATTGTGATTATTTTACTATATTTCATAGAACAGTATTGCCTTTAACAATTTCTTATTCCAAATCAATAGAAAAGATTCACCCCTTCGTGTATTTTGTAACAAATACATTAAAACGGCCTTTCATGTTTTGTGTGTGTGTGTGTATGCCCTAAAGTGAATCCAATTTTGGACGAAATCATTTCTCTTAAAACCTGAATATTGCATCTTTCTTTTTTAGAAAATGTTTGGTTTACTAAGTGATAAGTTTTTAACTTATATGTATCTCTCTCTTGTTAAAAAATTACATAATTTCAAAATAAACCCTATGCTATCGATGGTATCAAAGCTTTGTTGAAATGTAACATGGACTAAGAATATTATCAATATTGCCAAGAAAAAGATGAACTCGCTCTCCATTTCCAAAAAGTGAAGACTTGATATGAGTACCTAATTCCAAATAGTTAACTCCCGGTTGCCCTGTGCATATACCCCCCCCCCTCCCCCCCCCCCCCCCCGCTATGATTTTTAGTTATGTATCTGTCATATTGTTTTGTAACTGTTGATGTTGAGTTATATATTCAATATTGAAAGATAACGGAATTAAAAGCTACTGATATTCGTTTTTATTGGATGATAGTAAATTGTGCATTTGTTATGTAACACGTTTTCGTGAAACAGCACCCTGATTCGCCCATGTCTAACATCACACTAGTAGGCCCCTTATTTTAAAAACTGTGTTTCGAGAATTGTATCGTCTCTATTAATTTCGGTTATTCTGAATAAAAGGACAATGGGTAAATGACACTTTTCTCTTTCTCTCTCTCATGCTCAATCATTGTAATATATCTGCTCGAATGGAGGAACGTGTAGGAATAAAATTAATTCATTTACCTGTGACTGCGCTCATGGTTATTCTTGGATTAACTTTTCAGCAACACGTACTCTCATCCCTCCTTCCAATGTCACTGTAATCCGGGATTTATTGTTGACGAGAATGCCAATATAAGTAATAGTAAAAACAAGCATTCAAGTTGTATAACCACATGTATTTACATGTACATCTTTCAAACCAAAACTATGTTATCATGGGGTACATTTCATAACGCTGTTTGTGAGTTATGTATGGAAGCATTTCATAAAGCTGTTTGTGATATACATGTATGTATAGCTTTCCACACGACTGGCGATACGTGTGGTTCTTAAAGTATAAATGTACAATGAATTGATTTGTTTCAGAATATGTGTTAATATATTGAATAATGTTCCTTAACCTTATCTTTAGCTGAGAATTAATTGCAATGGATGATAAACTGGCAGTCAAGTTTATTTTTTTTCCTACTTACACTGTATAACCCCGGTATATAACTCCAACATGAAATAAATACCTGCGATTTATCTATTGAAGAAAATTAGTGTTGGGTGTACTTATAGTTTAACACCAGTATGATTGTAACAATTGTTGTATTTTTTTTTTTTGCCCGAAGATGTGGATGAGTGTGCAAGCTCCTATCACGGATGTCAGGAATATGCTCAATGTTTGAACACCCTAGGTTCCTACCAGTGCCAGTGTAAGCAAGGGTTCATGGCAGACGGTAATACATGTTATGGTAAGCTTGTATAATCACCTTTTCTCTTTATGTTCGAACCTTTTGAAAATATCTTAAAGCTGTTGAAAACATCAGAATGAGTATTTGTTGGGAGGGGGGAATCTCCCGTTGCCCTCATTTATATCCTACACTGGCTCAGAAATTAAGTATCTAGACTTGAAACAATAGGTCCATGGTTCCAATTCCTCCATATCAGTCATGTCCCTTTTCCTCTCTCCTCCCATGGTACACGTACCTGGTAAGAATGACCTCATATCTAAGTTCATGTGTGTCTTCATGGTCTAGCAAGTCTGTCGACACATGATGAAGAAGAACAAGGTTTAAATTTCCTTCGCGTAGTTGAGCACCCTATTGTTAATCAATATCAAAACTATAAAACATTCACACTCTTAATTGTGATTATTTTGCTATATTTCATAGAACAGTATTGCCTTTAACAATTTCTTATTCCAAATCAATAGAAAAGATTCACCCCTTCGTGTCTTTTGTAACAAATACATTAAAACGGCCTTTCATGTTTTGTGTGTGTGTGTGTATGCCCTAAAGTGAATCCAATTTTGGACGAAATCATTTCTCTTAAAACCTGAATATTGCATCTTTCTTTTTTAGAAAATGTTTGGTTTACTACGTGATAAGTTTTTAACTTATATGTATCTCTCTCTTGTTAAAAAATTACATAATTTCAAAATAAACCCTATGCTATCGATGGTTTCAAAGCTTTGTTGAAATGTAACATGGACTTAGAATATTATCAATATTGCCAAGAAAAAGATGAATTCGCTCTCCATTTCCAAAAAGTGAAGACTTGATATGAGTACCTAATTCCAAATACTTAACCTCCGGTTGCCCTGTGCTTCCCCCCCCCCTCCCCCCGCTATGATTTTTAGTTATGTATCTGTCATATTGTTTTGTAACTGTTGATGTTGAGTTATATATTCAATCTTGAAAGATAACGGAATTAAAAGCTACTGATATTCGTTTTTATTGGATGATAGTAAATTGTGCATTTGTTATGTAACACGTTTTCGTGAAACAGCACCCTGATTCGCCCATGTCTAACATCACACTAGTAGGCCCCTTATTTTAAAAACTGTGTTTCGAGAATTGTATCGTCTCTATTAATTTCGGTTATTCTGAATAAAAGGACAATGGGTAAATGACACTTTTCTCTTTCTCTCTCTCATGCTCAATCATTGTAATATATCTGCTCGAATGGAGGAACGTGTAGGAATAAAATTAATTCATTTACCTGTGACTGCGCTCATGGTTATTCTTGGATTAACTTTTCAGCAACACGTACTCTCATCCCTCCTTCCAATGTCACTGTAATCCGGGATTTATTGTTGACGAGAATGCCAATATAAGTAAAAGTAAAAACAAGCGTTCAAGTTGTATAACCAAATGTATTTACATGTACATCTTTCAAACCAAAACTATGTTATCATGGGGTACATTTCATAACGCTGTTTGTGAGTTATGTATGGAAGCATTTCATAAAGCTGTTTGTGATATACATGTATGTATAGCTTTCCACACGACTGGCGATACGTGTGGTTCTTAAAGTATAAATGTACAATGAATTGATTTGTTTCAGAATATGTGTTAATATATTGAATAATGTTCCTTAACCTTATCTTTAGCTGAGAATTAATTGCAATGGATGATAAACTGGCAGTCAAGTTTATTTTTTTTCCTACTTACACTGTATAACCCCGGTATATAACTCCAACATGAAATAAATACCTGCGATTTATCTATTGAAGAAAATTTGTGTTGGGTGTACTTATAGTTTAACACCAGTATGATTGTAACAATTGTTGTATTTTTTTTTTTGCCCGAAGATGTGGATGAGTGTGCAAGCTCCTATCACGGATGTCAGGAATATGCTCAATGTGTGAACACCCTAGGTTCCTACCAGTGCCAGTGTAAGCAAGGGTTCATGGCAGACGGTAATACATGTTATGGTAAGCTTGTATAATCACCTTTTCTCTTTATGTTCGAACCTTTTGAAAATATCTTAAAGCTGTTGAAAACATCAGAATGAGTATTTGTTGGGAGGGGGGAATCTCCCGTTGCCCTCATTTATATCCTACACTGGCTCAGAAATTAAGTATCTAGACTTGAAACAATAGGTCCATGGTTCCAATTCCTCCATATCAGTCATGTCCCTTTTCCTCTCTCCTCCCATGGTACACGTACCTGGTAAGAATGACCTCATATCTAAGTTCATGTGTGTCTTCATGGTCTAGCAAGTCTGTCGACACATGATGAAGAAGAACAAGGTTTAAATTTCCTTCGCGTAGTTGAGCACCCTATTGTTAATCAATATCAAAACTATAAAACATTCACACTCTTAATTGTGATTATTTTGCTATATTTCATAGAACAGTATTGCCTTTAACAATTTCTTATTCCAAATCAATAGAAAAGATTCACCCCTTCGTGTCTTTTGTAACAAATACATTAAAACGGCCTTTCATGTTTTGTGTGTGTGTGTGTATGCCCTAAAGTGAATCCAATTTTGGACGAAATCATTTCTCTTAAAACCTGAATATTGCATCTTTCTTTTTTAGAAAATGTTTGGTTTACTACGTGATAAGTTTTTAACTTATATGTATCTCTCTCTTGTTAAAAAATTACATAATTTCAAAATAAACCCTATGCTATCGATGGTTTCAAAGCTTTGTTGAAATGTAACATGGACTTAGAATATTATCAATATTGCCAAGAAAAAGATGAATTCGCTCTCCATTTCCAAAAAGTGAAGACTTGATATGAGTACCTAATTCCAAATACTTAACCTCCGGTTGCCCTGTGCTTCCCCCCCCCCCCCCCCCTCCCCCCGCTATGATTTTTAGTTATGTATCTGTCATATTGTTTTGTAACTGTTGATGTTGAGTTATATATTCAATATTGATAGATAACGGAATTAAAAGCTACTGATATTCGTTTTGATTGGATGATAGTAAATTGTGCATTTGTTATGTAACACGTTTTCGTGAAACAGCACCCTGATTCGCCCATGTCTAACATCACACTAGTAGGCCTCTTATTTTAAAAACTGTGTTTCGAGAATTGTATCGTCTCTATTAATTTCGGTTATTCTAAATAAAAGGACAATGGGTAAATGACACTTTTCTCTTTCTCTCTCTCATGCTCAATCATTGTAATATATCTGCTCGAATGGAGGAACGTGTAGGAATAAAATTAATTCATTTACCTGTGACTGCGCTCATGGTTATTCTTGGATTAACTTTTCAGCAACACGTACTCTCATCCCTCCTTCCAATGTCACTGTAATCCGGGATTTATTGTTGACGAGAATGCCAATATAAGTAAAAGTAAAAACAAGCATTCAAGTTGTATAACCACATGTATTTACATGTACATCTTTCAAACCAAAACTATGTTATCATGGGGTGCATTTCATAAAGCTGTTTGTGAGTTATGTATGGAAGCATTTCATAAAGCTGTTTGTGAGATACATGCATGTATAGCTTTCCACACGACTGGCGATACGTGTGGTTCTTAAAGTATAAATGTACATTGAATTGATTTGTTTCAGAATATGTGTTAATATATTGTATAATGTTCCTTAACCATATCTTTAGCTGAGAATTAATTGCAATGGATGATAAACTGGCAGTCAAGTTTTTTTTTTCCTACTTACACTGTATAATCCCGGTATATAACTCCAACATGAAATAAATACCTGCGATTTATCTATTGAAGAAAATTAGTGTTGGGTGTACTTATAGTTTAACACCAGTATGATTGTAACAATTGTTTTATTTCTTTTGTTTTGCCCGAAGATGTGGATGAGTGTGCAAGCTCCTATCACGGATGTGATGAATATGCTCAATGTGTGAACACCCTAGGTTCCTACCAGTGCCAGTGTAAGCAAGGGTTCATGGCAGACGGTAATACATGTTATGGTAAGCTTGTATAATCACCTTTTCTCTTTATGTTCGAACCTTTTGAAAATATCTTAAAGCTGTTGAAAACATCAGAATAAGTATTTGTTGGGAGGGGGGAATCTCCCGTTGCCCTCATTTATATCCTACACTGGCTCAGAAATTAAATATCTAGACTTGAAACAATAGGTCCATGGTTCCAATTCCTCCATATCAGTCATGTCCTTTTTCTTCTCTCCTCCCAGGGTACACGTACCTGGTAAGAATGACCTCATATCTAAGTTCATGTGTCTCTTCATGGTCTAGCAAGTCTGTCAACACATGATGAAGAAGAACAAGGTTTAAATTTCCTTCGCATAGTTGAGCACCCTATTGTTAATCAATATCAAAACTATAAAACATTCACTCTCTTAATTGTGATTATTTTACTATATTTCATAGAACAGTATTGCCTTTAACAATTTCTTATTCCAAATCAATAGAAAAGATTCACCCCTTCGTGTCTTTTGTAACAAATACATTAAAACGGCCTTTCATGTTTTGTGTGTGTGTGTGTGTATGCCCTAAAGTGAATCAAATTTTGGATGAAATCATTTCTCTCAAAACCTGAATATTGCATCTTTCTTTTTTAGAAAATGTTTGATATACTACGTGATAAGTTTTTAACTTATATGTATCTCTCTCTTTTTAAAAAATTACATAATCTCAAAATAAATCCTATGCTTTCGATGGTTTCAAAGCTTTGTTGAAATGTAACATGGACTTAGATTATTATTAATATTGGCAAGAAAAATATGAACTCGCTCTTCATTTCCCAAAAGTGAAGATTTGATTTGAGTACCTAATTCCAAATAGTTAACTCCCGGTGCCCTGTGCATATACCCCACCCCCTTTTTTTCTTCTTTTTTTCCCCCATTTTTGTCCTCGGGGGAAATGCGCCGCCCCCCCCCCTGGAAATAGCTTTATCCGCCCCTGATCTGAGACACAATGTATAGTCCGAAAACATGATTGCATTGTTTCGAGCAGTTTCTTAATTACCATGATGCTGATAATTTAATTCTTTAATTTTTGTAATTGTTATCATTTTCCATTTAGATCTACACATAGAAATCATATAGAATAGGGCATAATTCCTTTTCCCGATGGTTTTAAACGTCGATGTAACCATCAGCACAATAACTCGTGAGTCAAAAATGACTCTTTAGTGATAATATTTGAAAAAGATTTACGCATTGGTCCAGTTAATTGATGAATGTATAAGTTTATGATTTTGATTTCCAATGCTGGCAACCATCCGATCATATTGATGACTTTTTACGTGCAAATAAATGTAGAAAATTTTGTTGACAGCAAAATTTGCTTATCAAATGCGCGCATTCAGTCGTGTTTTTTTTTGCAATGTACAGGAGGCTAGGGGTAAATTATGTTTACATTGTATTATTATTGCCTTGCAACCGTGATAAACAAAATGATTACAATGCGTGTTTAACGCTTCATAAAAGATTTTCTGGAAAATCTAGACTTGAGTCACCCCGATTCACCCCAGCTGAAATACTGTGCTGATCGGCAAATCGGCTGTAATATTATGTTGATATATCGCTGGTGTTTGTGATCCTATGATAGGACCAATGTTACGTGAACAAATCAAGGATATAATAATAAGGAGCGGAAGAAGGTAGAGGAGAAGAATCAGAACGGGATGAGTATCATAATTTGTATTACACTCTTAGTTTTTATTTGTCAAGTTTGGGCAAAGATTTCTCAAAGTGGCAGTAAAAATTCGTCACGCTAAAATGACGATCACTTTATGTCAATTGACAAATCATTTTAGTAGTTTGACAAATTAAAAAATCGGGAATACTAATTCACCTCTCTACATATCGAATGTAAATCCTGTTTTGACAAACTGCTTTAACTGACGAATCCAACAAACACGAATTGACAAATTGATATTTTCAGTCCAATTGCAGACGACGAATCTTATCAGACATGACAAATTGTGGGACGAATTTAGACATACAATACGAATTTTTGAATGAAATTTTAAACGGGTTCCTTATCTTAAAAAAAATTGTCAGATATCATATCGTGCCCATGCGCCCTGGCCAAAATGTTTAAATTTGGTATCGATATCGCTAGCGCGCATAAAATTTTCTGGACAAGTTGTTTCCAGGACCAGGTCCGGCAACACAGCGAAAAAGATCGTGAGTTTTTACAATTTTTTGTACATTTGATTAAAAAAAATGAGCATCACACACACTTATCAAATACAATTTGAATGCATTTCCAACAGACTCTACTCGATAATGGCTTTGGTATTCGTAAACAAATATGACTGTGTGATGTTAGACCAGTTTTGTCGAGATCAGCCTATAGACTGGGCCTAGATCCACAGTAGATCTTCGCCATAGCACAGGCCTAACGTTAGTGGCTGTGTGTCCGGACGGGTTGGATGTCCGGACGCATGACTTTTACTCTTAATTTTGAAAAGTTTACAAGCAATGTCTTTGATTTTCCTTTTCGCACAGAATGTAAGAAAATATTATAACGAACAAATATTGATGGTGATAAGATTTACTCAACCTATATTTATGCCTCATTCCTGAGATAAAAATCAAGGCTTCATTTATGTAGCATGATTTGTGAAGTATGACGTAGGATGATATTAATTACTAATGTCTTCAATAATCACTTAATCTTTGTAGACATTGATGAATGTATGCTCCAGAAGCACATATGTGCCATTAACTCACAGTGTGAAAATACCATTGGCTCCTTCCAATGTCGCTGTAATCCGGGATTCATTATTGACGAGAATGCCAATATTATGTATAGGTAAAAACAAGCATTCAAGTCGTATAACCACATGTATTTACATGTACCTCTTTCAAACCAAAACTATATTATCCTAGGGTGCATTTCATAAAGCTGTTTGTGAGTTATGTATGGAGGCATTTCATAAAGCTGTTTGTGAGATACATGTATGTATAGCTTTCCACACGACTGGCGATTCGTTTGGTTCTAAAAGTATAAATGTACATGAATTGATTTGTTTCAGAATATGCGTTAATATATTGTATAATGTTTCTTAACCATATCTTTAGCTGAGAATTAATTGCAATGGATGATAAACTGACAGTCATTTTTATTTTTCTTCCTACTTCCACTATATAACCCCGGTATATAACTCCAACATAAAATAAATACCTGCGATTTATATATTGAAGACAATTAGTGTTGGGTGTACTTATAGTTTAACACCAGTATGATTGTAACAATTGTTTTATTTCTTTTTTTTTGCCTGAAGATGTGGATGAGTGTGCAAGCTCCAATCACGGATGTCTTGCATTTGCTCAATGTGTGAATACCCTAGGTTCCTACCAGTGCCAGTGTAAGCAAGGGTTCATGGGAGACGGTATTACATGTTATGGTAAGCTCGTATAATCAGCTTTTCTCTTTATGTTCGAACCTTTTGAAAATATATTAAAGCTGTTGAAAACATCAGAATGATTATTTGTTGGGAGGGGGGAATCTCCCGTTGCCCTCATTTATATCCTACACTGGCTCAGAAATTAAGTATCTAGACTTGAAACAATAGGTCCATGGTTCCAATTCCTCCATATCAGTCATGTCCCTTTTCCTCTCTCCTCCCAGGGTACACGTACCTGGTAAGAATGACCTCATATCTAAGTTCATGTGTCTCTTCATGGTCTAGCAAGTCTGTCGACACATGATGAAGAAGAACAAGGTTTACATATTCTTCGCATAGTTGAGCACCCGATTGTTAATCAATATCAAAACTATAAAACATTCACTCTCTTAATTTTGATTATTTTACTATATTTTATAGAACAGTATTGCCTTTAACAATTTCTTATTCCAAATCAATAGAAAAGATTCACTCCTTCGTGTCTTTTGTAACGAATACATTAAAACGGCCTTTCATGTTTTGTGCGTGTGTGTGTATGCCCTAAAGTGAATCAAATTTTGGATGAAATCATTTCTCTTAAAACCTGAATATTGCATCTCTCTTTTTTAGAAAATGTTTGATATACTACGTGATAGGTTTTTAACTTTAATATATGTATCTCTCTCTTGTTAAAAAAATTACATAATTTCAAAATAAACCCTATACTATCGTTGGTTTCAAAGCTTTGTTGAAATGTAACATGGACTTAGAATGTTATCAATATTGGCAAGAAAAAGGTGAACTCGCTCTTCATTTCCAAAAAGTGAAGATTTGATTTGAGTACCTAATTCCAAATAGCTAACTCCCGGTTGCCCTGTGCATATACCCCGCCCCGTTTTTTGTCTCGCCTGCATAGCAGAGCGAGACTATAGGCGCCTCTTTTCAGGCGGCGGCGGCGGTGGCGGCTGCGGCGTCAACATCAAATCTTAACCTAAGGTTAAGTTTTTGAAATGACATCATAACTTAGAAAGTATATAGACCTAGTTCATGAAACTTGGACATAAGGTAAATCAAGTATTACTAAACATCCTGTCTGAGTTTCAGGTCACATGACTAAGGTCAAAGGTCATTTAGGGTCAATGAATTTAGACCATGTTGGGAAAATTATTTTCAAAATCTTAACCGAAGGTTAAGTTTTTGAAATGACATCATAACTTAAAAAGTATATGGACCTAGTTCATGAAACTTGGGCATAAGGTTAATCAAGTATTAGTAAATATCCTGCTTGAGTTTCAGGTCACGTGACCAAGGTCAAAGGTCATTTAGGGTCAATGAACTTTGGTCAGGTTGGGGGTATTTGTTGAATTACTATCATAACTTTGAAAATTTATGGATCTAGTCCATGAAACTTGGACATAAGGTTAATCAAGTATTAGTGAACATCCTGCCTGAGTTTTAGGTCACATGACCAAGGTCAAAGGTCATTTAGGGTCAATGAACTTTGGCCAAGTTGGGGGTATTTGTTGAATTACCATCATAACTTTGAAAATTTATGGATTTAGTTAATGAAACTTGGACATTAGGTTAATCAAGTATCACTGAATATCCTGTGCGAGTTTCAGGTCACATGACCATGGTCAATGGTCATTTAAGGTCAATTAACTTTGGCCGTGTTGGGGGTATATGTTAAATTACCATCCTAACTCTGAAAGTTTATGGATCTAGTTCGTAAAACTTGGACATAAGAGTAATCAAGTATCACTGAACATCCTGTACGAGTTTCAGGTCACATGGCCATGGTCAAAGGTCATTAAAGGTCAATTAACTTTGGCCGTGTTGGGGGTATTTGTTGAATTACCATCCTTACTCTGAAAGTTTATGGATCTAGTTCATAAAACTTGGGATATAAGAGTAATCAAGCATCACTGAACATCCCCTGTGAGTTTCAGGTCACAAAACCAAGTCAAATGTCAGTTAAGGTCAATAAACTTAGGCCATGTTGGGGTAATTGTTGAAGTGCCATCATAACTTTGAAAGTTTATGGATAGAGTGAATGAAATGTGGACCAGGGTGTAGTTGACAGTCTTAAGTCTCCGTTCAAATGTCATTTATGGTCAATGAACGTGGTATTATGTCATTATATGAATCATGGTTTTGTGAATGATTATTTTATAGTAGTTTTCAAAGTTAGCACTGCTGCTATAGATATTAAATTGCGTGATGCAGGCGAGACTGCCAGAGGCGTTCCACTTGTTTCATTTTTTTTTCCATTTTTGTCCTCGGGAAAATGCGCCCCCCCCCCCCCATGGAAATAGCTTTATCCGCCCCTGATCTGAGACACAATGTATAGTCCGAAAACATGATTG